>NW_007378367.1:15936-56674 GCF_000475195.1 Diaphorina citri | reverse complement strand
CCTCGAGCGTGTGAAGGTTTCAACAGCACTTTATCGTAGGATCCGGGGTAAAAAAGAAGTGATTCATTGGTTGATCAATATTGATCCAATCACTTGATCACGCTAAAAAAAATCACCTACAGTGTGCGCGCATGGACAAATGGAACTTTTTGAGGAAGCAAAATAAACAACAAACAAGGAAATAATTCAACTTTTTTTCAACAAGAAGTAAAATTTTGAAATTTATTGATAAGAGACAAGATAAGATAATAAATTAATTATTATTCAGTGCAGATTGTATTGCATGAGTTAAAGTAGTTCAAACTTTGAGCTTACCGAATTCTGTGAGAGTAATGATATAAAAGTTTGTGTCCACAATGGTAAGTAGTGAATCGGTTTATGATCCACAAAAGTCAGGGTAAAAAATCTCCCAATACCTACACCTTTAACCAGTAGTTTGGAATGTGATAAATCTAAGTAATTTAGTAATGTGATGGACCTAGATATACAGGTGAAACTTGATTGAGGTGCCTTCTGTAATAATTCTTAACCCCAAGTTGCAGGTGCACTGGTATAATCAGATTCTGAAAGCCAGACTGTTGTAGTCAAGCAACGTCATCGTTGCATGGCCAAGCAAGTCTCTCTTCTTCTTCTTCTTCTTCTTCTTCTTCTTCTTCTTCTTCTTCTTCTTCTTCTTCTTCTTCTTCTTCTTCTTCTTCATAATGTTAATGAACAGCAAATAATTTTCACATGCTTTCCATAAAATGTGTTAAGTAGGTAGGTAGTACTCTGAAAAACACCTTAGGTTGGACTGAATTTGGGTATTTTAAGGTGAAGTGTTTTGTGTAATTTATTATTTATTTACCTACTAATTTACAAATTAATTTTCATCTCCATTTTCAGTCATCATTAGCAGAAGAACAATTTGAAGGGGGTGATTCCTTCCCCAAAGATTTTGGATATGGCTCATTTGATGAAGAAAAATCAGGACCTCAACTTCAAAATGGAAAAACCAGAATTCTACTCATGGGACTCAGGAGGTAAAGAAATCAAGATATTTGAATCGTTCCCAAGAAGAACGGCCTATGTGATTTTTGCTACTTTTCAGGAGAGACATTTTAATACAGTGATGTGGAAATTTATCCCAGAATTATGTTTTCTTTCACATAGGCCCTTTTACATGAAACCTTTCACTTCTTACTGTACTTAGAGGGATAAGGGATAGACCCTGTCCTGAGGCAAAATCTTTACACATAGGCCGTTATTCTTCTGAAATTTTACTCGAATCTTCACGAAGTTGGTCGAAAAAAAACAACTTCCGATTTTCTTCCCCCAAAACTGATTAGTGCATTGAAACAAGGAGATCATAGAGGCCCCAACTTAAAAAAAAAAAAAAATCGAAAATTTTCACATAGGCCGTTCTTCTTGGGAACGATTCATTTGTAGTATGTCCTTATTAGTAGCGACTGGTAGGATTTGACCTTCATACTTAGATCAAAAATACATACGTAGGTACCTACCTATGTAAATTCATCATAATGTCAAGTAAGGTCCAGCTTTTGATCTGCAGATAGATATTGACAGGTGGACCTTATAGAGTACCTACCTCCTGGGATTTATGTGACAAATGTGATGTGCTTACAATCACTGCAAATAGAGTGGGTAGGTATTCAAAACTTGAAGTTTAAAACCAAAGTATTTTTCGTTAACAAGCAGTCACTTTCCTAAACTCAAGTTCTTGTTTTTCACACATTTTTTTCTGATTTGTTTTCTAGGAGTGGAAAAACATCCATCCAAAAAGTTGTCTTCCAAAAAATGTCACCAAATGAAACTCTCTTTCTAGAGGGCACAAATAAAATGACAAAGGAAGATATTGCCAATTCGTCGTTCCTTCAATACCAACTCTGGGACTGTCCTGGACAAATGGACTTTCAAGATTTTGATGCAGAACTGATTTTTGCCAGATGTGGTGCTCTAATTTTTGTTATAGGTTTGTTAATGACTTTTTTCATTTAAGCATTATTTATGTATTTACCTACCTGGTATTGTATAATATAAGACATATTTCTAGAATGGGGGATGTCAACAGAATGGGGCACAACCAAATAGTAAGTTGGTCAAATGAATTGGAACACTTCACAAGCCTTCAGGCACACTCCCTTTTTCAAGCCCCTAGGTTTACCTTGCCCTAGGGATCAATTTAATTTGAAGAAACCATTATTTTTTATATTTTTGAATGTTCTCATTTATTTTTAAATGGTATTTTACAGATACATCTATGGGCTAACAAAGCAAACATAGATGTCAGCATGTAGGGGAGATGATTGCCCCCATTCTCATCAAGATGGGAAGAACCAAATCTACATGCAATCCCCATGGGACAATAACCATGTTGCAAGAACACATAGCATTGTTCACTGATATCTTCTGGTTTGCTCTTCATAAAAACATTCTTATCATGAACAAACTTACATTTCTCACCATACTTGCAAGTTTGTTCCAAAGTGGAATCCTTCAAGAATGGGCAGTAACAATCTTCTGGTTTGGTAACAAAAGTAGGACCTCTAGCTTTATTCTGACCTTTCAACACTTGTTTGTTCTTCTTGAACTTTTTCTTGGCTGTCCCATCATCTTCCACTTCTAATTCTTCAAGTTTACGTTTGTCTGTTTCATTGACACATTCAATGGATAGAACTTTGACATGGTCCTCAACAATGAATTCTTGCTTTATTTTAGCGACACCTGATACATCCATTGTGTTGAATCCTTGGAAGGTAATGAAATTAGATAATCTAAAGACTCTGACTCACCTCAATGATAGGTTTCAGCAAGTGAGAATGAGGTGTACCGAATCCTACACCACGGAGCAGCTTCAAGTTGATGCGGGATGCTGGGGTGATGATCTGACAAACAAATGGACTTGCTGGAAAGGTGAATACTGTATCTAACGCACTATTTATTAAATGCTAATCATTCCGTGTGGTTAAATGCTAATCGTCTTTCCTTTTTTACTTTTTGGAAATCACAGGGATGACGATTTTCAAGAAACACAAATCAGAACTCAGAAGTGAACAGTGTTGCCAAGTGAGTATTAAAAGGTTTGGCTCACAACATTTCACGCATAGCACACCTCTTTCTCTCATTTTTTTAAGATCGAGTTTGGTGTTTTGTTTTAAATTTATTCCGAGAATACTCGGAGACTGTTCGGGGATAGTCCTCGAGCGTGTAAGGGTTTCAACAGCACTTTTATCTGTAGATCCGGGGTAAAAAAAAATCACCTACATGTGGCGCATGGACAAATGGAAATTTTTGAGGAAGCAAAATAAACAACAAACAAGAAAATGTTCAACTTTTTTTCAACAAGAAGTAAAATTTTGAAATTTATTGATAAGAGACAAGATAAGATAATAAAATAATTATTATTCAGTGCAGATTGTATTGCATGAGTTAAAGTAGTTCAAACTTTGAGCATACCGAATTCTGTGAGAGTAATGATATAAAAGTTTGTGTCCACAATGGTAAGTAGTGAATCGGTTTATGATCCACGAAAGTCAGGGTAAAAAATCTCCCAATACCTACAGTCCTACACCTTTAACCAGGTAGTTTGGAATGTGATAAATCTAAGTAATTTAGTAATGTGATGGACCTAGATATACAGGATACAGGTGAAACTTGATTGAGGTACCTTCTGTAATAATTCTTAACCTCAAGTTGCAGGTGCACTGGTATAATCAGATTCTGAAAGCCGGACTGTTGTAGTCAAGCAACGTCATCGTTGCACGGCCGAGCAAGTCTCTCTTTTTCTTCTTCTTCTTCTTCTTCTTCTTCTTCTTCTTCTTCTTCTTCTTCTTCTTCTTCTTCATAAACCGTTAATGAACAGCAAATAATTTTCACATGCTTTCCATAAAATGTGTTAAGTAGGTAGGTAGTACTCTGAAAAACACCTTAGGTTGGACTGAATTTGGGTATTTTAAGTTGAAGTGTTTGGTGTAATTTATTAATCTTGACTTGGCGGGGCGGAGTGCTACCGTGCTCCTTAATTCATTTACCTACTAATTTACAAATTAATGTTCATCTCCATTTTCAGTCATCATTAGCAGAAGAACAATTTGAAGGGGGTGATTCCTTCCCCAAGGATTTTGGATATGGCTCATTTGATGAAGAAAAATCAGGACCTCAACTTCAAAATGGAAAAACTAGAATTCTACTCATGGGACTCAGGAGGTAAAGAAATCAAGATATTTGCAGTATATCCTTGTTAGTAGCGACTGGTTGGATTTGACCTTCATACTTAGATCAAAAATACGTATGTACCTACCTATGTAAATTCATCATACTGTCAAGTAAGGTCCAGCTTTTGATCTGCAGATAGATATTGACAGATGGACCTTATAGAGTACCTACCTCCTGGAATTTATGTGACAAGTGTGATGTGCTTACAATCACTGCAAATAGAGTGGGTAGGTACTCAAAACTTGTAGTTTAAAACCAAAGTATTTTTCCTTTACAAGCAGTCACGACATGCTACGACACAGACCACATGCGTCTAATGTAGCAGTTGTTTCATTGCTACGAAATAAAAACGACGGTGGAACACTCATCTTTTTTTTTTTTTATCTAACCTTAAAATTACAAGTGTATCTAAAAAAGTACAAGGTTCCAGGCTCCGTTTTGGACACACTGGTGCGAGGGTTGATGGCCGCCGTTGAACGCGCAGTAAATCTCAGAGTGCGCTTTTTGTGTACGAAACTAAGAACTGACTTCAAAAGAGGGTTAAAATCTTTAAAAAAAGTTTCGTTTCGTTTTTTTTTTTTTTTTTTTTTTTTTAAAATGGGTTTTTCACACCCTTTTTTTATTTCGTAGCAATGAAACAACTGCTACATTAGACGCATGTGGTCTGTGTCGTAACATGCTCATCTCGTAGTATGCCTCTCATCAGATGGGCGAGAAGAGACACAATACTTCGCATTTAGGTGCTGGGTCAACACGAGAACTCCAGAAAGTAACTTTCACAGCTTTTAGGCTTTTTGTGTGTTTCACACACAAAAAGCCCAAACTGAGGCTTAGGTGTAGAGCTGGTCAGCCCCAAAGGACGGGTTGAGCTTCTTCGAACCCGTTGAAATATTTGCAATCGAAAAATGAGTACAATTTTTTTGTCGACGGTGGGATTTGAACCCGGGACCTTCTGCATGCCAAGCAAGCGCGTTACCACTGGACCAACCGTGCCCCTCATCGATTCTCATCCGTTGAACCTCTTGTGCATTACTCGTATTTCAGGCTTGTGCCCAAAACGAAAATTCTCAGCGAGATTTTTTTCTATTAATTTTTATACATGTCTAATTGAATGTGTCTCTAATATGTTGTTGATTTCTGAAGTTATCTCAATAGTATTGTCTCATCCTGAGATTTTTTGGTTGTTTTATTATTACATATTTATAACTCGATCCATATAAATTCTTTTTTTTTTTCTTTTCTTTTTCAAGAGGTTTTATAGAGGGAAGTGCCAAGGTCTTATCCTCCCGAAAGCGAAGAGAGAAGGAAAACAGGATGAAGAGAAAGCCAGTCGTTCCGAGAACGAACCTTATCTGTTAAGGTAAAGGATAAAGTTCGCCCCCGGCGGTAATCGAAACCGCATCCTAGGGCGTACAAAGCAGGTACGCTACCCTCCAAGCTAACCCAAAAACCATAGGATGACGTGATTAACTGTTCCAATTATAATCATAAAGGCATGAACTCTAATGCATTGATGGTGTGAGGCTGCTTATCAATCTTATCCGGAATTCCTTTTTTTTCTAATGAAACTTCACTTCTTACTCTACGCGAAGAAGAAAAATTTGTTGAAATCTACCCGTTTTAAAAACAAAAATACTATTCAAAATCTACAAAAACATCGATATTTTTTTTTGTAATTGACAAATCGGTAAAAAAAAACCTTATTCTAAGGGTTTAAGCCCCTAAATTTAGGGGCTTAGAGGCCACAATAGATTAGAAGGTTAAAACCTATATGTGGCCTAAATTTCCCTTCAGAAGCTCTCGCTAAGTTTTAAATCCATAGATATGGGTGGATCATAATTACCCCAGGAGAAATCCACCTTTTTTGAAGAGGTTTAGAACTTGATTGAAAAAGACATGAAAGAAATATCCGAAAGCTGTGGAATCTTCAAGCAATTGAAAATTGTTCTTTAAAATGACTGTTTAACCAATTCTACAGGAATAGACTAAGTGGGCTAAATTTGGGTGGATCATAATTACCCCACTAAAAAAAAAAAAAAAAAAAAAAAAAAAAAACATGGTAACCTCTCACAAATCTCGTTCCCCTATTAACACACTTTGCTAAATTTTATGACCTGACCTGAACTCAAAGGGTCAATCCACCAACATCCAGATCCAAAAAGCCACTGTGCTAACCACTGAAGGTCAATTATAATCATAAAGGCATGAACTCTAATGCATTGATGGTGTGAGGCTGCTTATCAATCTTATCCGGAATTCCTTTTTTTTCTAATAAAACTCCTTATGTTTTCCAGGGTATGACCAAATCACGCTCAGTTTTCATCTCACCTCAATATATGACCATAGCATATTTGAAGCGCACAAAAAAAAAAAAAAAAAAAAAAAAAAAAAAAAAAAAAAACATGGTAACCTCTCACAAATCTCGTTCCCCTATTAACACACTTTGCTAAATTTTATGACCTGACCTGAACTCAAAGGGTCAATCCACCAACATCCAGATCCAAAAAGCCACTGTGCTAACCACTGAAGGTCAATTATAATCATAAAGGCATGAACTCTAATGCATTGATGGTGTGAGGCTGCTTATCAATCTTATCCGGAATTCCTTTTTTTTCTAATAAAACTCCTTATGTTTTCCAGGGTATGACCAAATCACGCTCAGTTTTCATCTCACCTCAATATATGACCATAGCATATTTGAAGCGTTTAGCAAGGTCATACAGAAGCTAATACCACAACTGCCAACTCTGGAGAACTTGCTGAACATATTGATCAACGTAAGTACAAGGACACCGTTTCGTGGCCAAAAGTCACACTAGGCTTGGATGTAAATAAAATAATAATTGGCAGTTTCTCTTTACATGTGGTAAGCAATGCTTGCCAAATTTCATCACAAATTCCATATCACTCAAGCCATACCTCTTAGCTTGGTGTACAAAGTGAGTAAATTCCGTTTCAGATAAATTCTTGGATTTAGCAATTGGAATGGACGTTACAAAAAAAAAAAATTTTTTTTTTTATCCCTTGGATTTAGCAATTGGAGAATTTACTGTTTTTTTTTTTTTTTTTTTTTTTATCAACCAATCAGGTTGCTTAATCCCAAACTTTAAGTTCAACGGAGTTTAAAGTGTTTAAACTCACTTTGTGGATCAGACCATAAACACGTTTTCCCCTTGTTTTCAGAACTCTGGAATTGAGAAGGCTTTCCTGTTCGATGTGGTGTCCAAGATTTACATCGCTACCGATTCTTCTCCCGTGGATATGCAGAGCTATGAACTGTGCTGTGACATGGTGGATCTAGTCATTGATGTGTCAGGAATCTATGGGTAAACCAATATTTTATCATTGCCGATTGAGGCTGCATCCTATTATTCGTTATGGAATTAATTCCTCCACACTTCCGCCGTAAAATCGAAGAGAGAAGGATTATAGGATAGAAAAAATACTTGCATTTGATGTTCTTCTCGCTTCGTAACGCTCCATGTCTCTGATCCGTATAATAGGACAGGTTTGATGATGGTGTTGTACAGAGTCAGTTTAGAGTTCCGGGATAGGAGTCTGGAGCTGAGTAGGGATCTGAGGCTGTTAGGGTTTGAAGTATTAAGGAGCGCGGCAGCGCTCCGCCCCGCCAAGTCAAGAAAGTTTGACCGCGTTATTAAATAGTTGACACTCTTTGAAGTGGTCCTCTTCTGTGATGACATTCTTTGGTTAAAACAAATTGAAGGTCTATTAAATCTTCTTCTTCCTAGCCTTTTCTTATTTAAATAAGGTCGGCGTGTTGTAGGTCTATGGATTAAACAGGAGTTCATTAACCTTTTAAGGCCACACATTCTAGAGGTTTTTGTTTGAAGTGGCAGAATTCACATGAGCTCTTCCAGCCAACCACATCAAGGCACAAAAGGCTTAACTCCACACACAAAAAGCCCAATCTGAGGCTTAGGTGTAGGGGGCAAACAGCCCTAAAGGACTGATATTTTTTTTTTTTTTTTTTTTTTTTTTTTTTACATAAATAAGTAAATAGCCTTTGGCATTATAATCATGTTACTTTGTATTTCAGGTTGGAAGAAAGTCCGGACGTACCCGCGTTTGACAGTCGTAGTTCAAGTCTAATCAAACTGAACAGTGGCACAATAACTCTTTGAAGTGGTCCTCTTCTGTGATGACATTCTTTGGTTAAAACAAATTGAAGGTCTATTAAATCTTCTTCTTCCTAGCCTTTTCCTATTTAAATAAGGTCGGCGTGTTGTAGGTCTATGGATTAAACAGGAGTTCATTAACCTTTAAAGGCCACACATTCAAGAGGTCTTTGTTTGGCAGAATTCACATGAGCTCTTCCAGCCAACCACATCAAGGCACAAGAGGCTTAACTCCATTGGCACAATATTGTACCTGAGAGAAGTTGACAAATACCTCGCACTCGTGTGTATTCTGAGGGAGGACAACTTCGAGAAACAAGGTAAAGTCTCGCGTTGGTGTAGTGGTTAAAAGGCTCGCCTGGTAAACAGGAAGGCGTGGGTTCAAACCCGGCCGAGGTATTGAAATTTATCCTTAATACAATTTGAGAATCCGAGCACAATAGTAGTAGCCTACTGCTGGAGTAAAGGGACTTTTCAGTCCTATTTGAGCAGTATAAATAAGCACTATTATTCTCCTCACCAGAGGAGCCAATCAAACTTCAACTGACGTCACGCCGCGATGTGGTTGTCTAGACTTTGTATTACGTGCATCCCACAGCTTGAGCGTGAATTACTGACTTTGTAGCCTTTATCTCGTGAACGAAATTACGTACTATACGAGTATTGTGGAACAAATTTGAACCACTCTTTTGTGACGTGAGGGCAGTGTGTTTCTCCCTTACTGCGACTTGGATGGCAGGTGTCAATACTGCCACTTAATTTAAATCCTACGTTGTAACGTTAGTCATAACATGCTAAGTTTTTTTCTTTCAGGTGTTATCAATTACAACTTCCTCTGTTTCCGAGAAGCCCTGCAGCAAGTGTTTGAGATCAGGAACAAAGCGCTAGCGGCAGAGAGCAGTTCGGACACGGAGAGTATAGACAAAGTCGCCACAAATACGATTGCGACCACTTGAACATTGACTGCCATTGAGTCCTGATGCTGCCTAAACACTTGGGCCACTTCGTATGTTACCAATAAAATTCTAACTAACACTGAAAAGAGGGGATGTGACTTCAAGTTCGGGACTTTCCCGATTCAAGTAGGCGTCCACAACGGAGCCTCGACCCTAGCCCTGCCTGACCCCAAGAGAAAATAAACAAACCATGCTAATGAATAGAAGCGTCCTCAACGGAGCCTTGACCATAATACCGACCCTCGCAGAAAATTAAGAAATTAAGCTGAGTATTTTTTCTGCGAGGGTCGATGGTTTTGTATACATTTATAACATTGCTTGCCATGCAGAAGGTCCCGGGTTCGAATCCCATCATCGAAAAAAATTTGCACTCATTTATGGGTATAATAGAATAGAATATACCTTGTTTATCCTGCCAGAATGAGAGTGAAAAGTCCCTTAAGTATAACAACATAAGACATAAATGTTAACAGTAGCGCTCTGGCTGAGGTACTATAAACAGAGAGTAGATCAGCGTCCAATAGCTAGGGGACTATATTCAGGGAGTAGACTAGGCCAAATTTCTTTGTGCTATATCAATAGCGAAGGTCGAGCTGCGAAGGGCATCCCACTCGGAAAATTTTGTTTAGCCAAAACCAGTTGGCCTCAAAGCGATCACTCTAAAGCTGATTGAGAGGCCGACGAAAAACGCCGACCTCATCTGAACATGGGAAAAGAAGAAGGAGAAGAAGAAGAAGAAGACATAAATGTTAACAGCCTTTTCCTACTTATATAGGGTCGGCGTTTCTTGTCAGTCCCTTCCAGGCAGCCCATTATACCTCATGCCTTGTTAATTTTTTTTTTATTCAAGTCCTGATCCACACAATCTTTCCACCTTTTCTTCGGCCTCCCTCGCCCTTTTCTCCCCCTCACTTCCATTCTCTCAATTCTTTTACCTATGTAGCTTTCATCTCTTTTTTTTTCAGCCTGACCATACCACTGTAATCTCTTTATCTGGATCTTCCTTGACACTTTCGTTACTTTTATCCTATTCCTTAGTATAAGGCCTTGCATAATTATTAAATATAGATACCTGGTAGATACGCGTCCAGTATTCCCGAATCAGACGGTTGATACTTCGCATCTTCTGCGAGTGATACTTGATGACACAGTTCTCCAGCGTGTGATGGTACTTGGTCAGATCTGAGATCATGATTTCCGAGAGTTTCAACTGAAACGACCAAAGGAAAGTTTTATTTTATTGAACTCATACCTGATAAAAGATGATCCCTGTTCTAGGTGTTGTGGTTCTAGAGATAGAGCGATCAGTGTGTGAACTATGAAATGTGAACTGTGAATGGATCTCGTTCTTATATATGAAATATTGTTCACATATTAAATTTCTTTCTTCTAATAATAATAATAAAAGAAAGTGGCAAGAATAGAAGTGGAAAGAAAGAGAGCAAGAGGTAGACCAAAGAAGAGATGGAAAAACTGTGTGAACGAATATCTACGCGAGAAGCAGCTATCTGGAAATGAGGTACATAATAGAATGGACTGGAAGAGACTGACATGAAATACCGACCCCGTTTGAACGGGATAAGGTAAAGTAGAAGAAGAATACAGTAAATAAATGATTAAGGAGCGCGGTAGCGCTCCGCCCCGCCAAGTCAAGAAAGTTTGACCGTACAAAATATCACCTACAGATAAGATTTTAATTAATTGCTGTAATATTAGATACAGATTACTCGTACGTGCGAGGATGCATAGTTACCTTGTAAGCATTTTTCAAAAACCGCTGATCCGCATTTTTCAAGTATTCTTTCTTCAAATCATTCTCAGTGGCCTTGATGATTTCACCTATTTCTTGAACACGTCCATTGATGTTGGCTTTCTTCTTCATCAAGGTTTCATTTTCATTCAACAGCTTCTCACGTTCGTTTCTTAAACTTTTCAAGTCAAGGTGAATAATATCTTTCTTGAGCGTTTCAACCTCTTCATTTAGTTTAGCCACTGCTTCTTTCTTTATGGAATGGACAGGGATCTGTGGAGAGAGCAGAAAAACAATTATTAGTTACGGACAAGGGGCGGGTAAAATTTCTTTAGCCTCGCTACATGAACTGTGTGTTCCTTAGTACCCCGCACATCTTTGATGACATAATTGAGGTTGTCATTGAATACAACCTTTACCTCAAAGGGACCAGTCCAATGACATTGCAACTTGCGACTACGGCCCTTATAAGTACGAGGAGAATGTAACATCACCAGGTCACCCACCTTATACTTGACCTCGGTCCTATTGCGATCATAAACTCAAAGGGACCAGTCCAATGACATTGCAACTTGCGACTACGGCCCTTATAAGTACGAGGAGAATGTAACATCACCAGGTCACCCACCTGGTACTTGACCTCGGTCCTATTGCGATCATAAAGGATGCATACGCCACTGGCCTTGTAACCCCGTCCTCGGTTTGACTGAGGACAACGCCTAATCCCTCTTTTGACGCGTCACAAGCTAGGGTAGTGGGGAGCTCCTCGTCAAAATGCCTTAGAACTGGTGCCGACACCAGGAGTTCCTGTAGAGAATCAAACGCTTGCTGCTGTTTATCGGTCCACACGAACGGAGCATCCTTTTTTGTCAAATCAGAAATTGGACCAGCAATTTTGGCATAGTCCTTACAAAACTTTCGATAATACCCCGTCAAACCTAGGAATTGCCTGACATGCTTCACGGTTTTAGGAGGTTTGAAATTTACAATACTAGTGATCTTTTCAGGGGATGTTTTAACCCCTTCATGACAAACCCTATGCCCTAGCAAATTGATCTCTGAATACCCAAATTGACACTTTCATTACTCTGGGGATGATAACCAGTTATATTGATTCTTTTGCAACCTATTTGTTCCAGTAATTGATTGACACTCTTAGAAATTAGATTTGGTGCATTATCTGAAATGATATGACGCGGGACACCGTACTGCGTTACTAACTCATACAAGAACTCACAGACGTCCTCACTCGTCGTGGTCCGCACCGCTTTAGTAACCAAATACCCTGATAAATATTCACACGCAGCAATGATGTAGAGATTCTTAGAATCAGATACCGGAAAGGGTCCAGTAATATCAATACCCCAACGGTCAAAAATATCAGCACCGATTTCAATAGGTTTTAGGAGACCGGGTTTTACCTTACTGTTAGGCCCTTTCCTGTATTGGCAATGTTGACACCGTTTAATGTAGTCTTTAACAGAACTTTCCATACCAGGCCAGTAATATTTCAAGGCCAGACCCTCAAAACATTTTCTGACACCTAGATGACCACCCCCCACCGAATTTTGGTGGCGATCTTCAATGACCTTCTCCCGCAAAGATTTAGGGACCATAAGAAGGTCATTGTCTGAGTCTGGACCTTTTTTGTACAAAACACCATTCTTGATAACATATCTCCTGGCCTTCCTCCTATCTAGGCTACTTACGCTGACTGGATGTTCGATGGACTTGAACAACAGAGAGAGATCCTGATCCTCTCTCTGTAATGTAGGGAGATCTACTTCCTGAATGTTGAGCACAGGAATCTCTTCGTCATCAGCCCCAGTGTCTGCACTGTTCAAGGGATTTCTCGACAGGAAGTCAGGCCCAGAATTCAACTTACCAGGCTTGTACTTGATTTCAAAGTCATACTCTTGGAGTTTTAGCGCGAAACGAGTGAGCCGAGATGACGGATCTTTGATGTTCCGCAGATGAGTTAATGCCTGACAATCTGTAAGCACTTCAAATTTTTTCATGTACAAATAATGCCTAAACAGATTTACCCCATAACAAATGGCCAGCATCTCCCTATGAGCATTTGGATAATTCTGCTCACACGGAGACAAGCGTCTAGATGCATACGCCACTGGCCTTGTAACCCCGTCCTCGGTTTGACTGAGGACAACGCCTAATCCCTCTTTTGACGCGTCACAAGCTAGGGAAGTGGGGAGCTCTTCGTCAAAATGCCTTAGAACTGGTGCCGACACCAGGAGTTCCTTTAGAGAATCAAACGCTTGCTGCTGTTTATCGGTCCACACGAACGGAGCATCTTTTTTTGTCAAATCAGAAATTGGACCAGCAATTTTGGCATAGTCCTTACAAAACTTTCGATAATACCCCGTCAAACCTAGGAATTGCCTGACTTGCTTCACGGTTTTAGGAGGTTTGAAATTTACAATACTAGTGATCTTTTCAGGGGATGTTTTAACCCCTTCATGACAAACCCTATGCCCTAGTAAATTGATCTCTGAATACCCAAATTGACACTTCTTCAAATTGATCTTCAGGTTTACCTCTTGAAGACGTTTCATGACCCGTTCAAACTTACCCAGAAGCGACTCAAGACTAACCGCATGAATAGTAAAATCATCCAAAAAGATCAATAGGTCGTCTGGTTTGAAATCTGCAAATACCTCTCTCATAGCCTTTTGAAAAATGTTCGGACCGGAAGTTGTACCAAAGGGGAGGACTTTGAACTGTAGTAGCTCGTCAGGGGTACTGAAAGCAAGAACATGTCGGCTCTCCTCTGCAAGAGGAAGCTGGTGAAAACCATTTTTCAAGTCAATCGTGATATAGTACTTACTTTTAGCCAATTGAGCCATAATATCGTCACAATGCTGCATAGGGTAGGCAACACCCGAGATTACCGACTTATTAACTGCTCGGTAATCAATACATAAGCGGAACGAATCTTTAGTCAATTCTTTTCTACTTACTTTCTTACCATCCACCTTCTTTCTTACCAAGATACAGGGTGAGCTGTAAGGGCTAGTGGACTCCTCGACTAAACCCCGTTGTTTGTACTCGTCGATTATTTCTTTTAGCACTTGTCTCTCCTTGAGCGACACTCTGTAAGGGGGAATTCTAACAGGAGTGTCAGATTTGATTTCCAATACTACTGGCGGAACCCTAGCATTTCCTCCTAAGTCTGACGCAAAGACGTCTAGATTCTCCTTATACCTAGTTAGAATATCTATGATATTTTGTTTCACACTATATTCTAAGGAAGAGGAAATGTCTGCTAGAGAATCAATTTTTGCCATGATGGCACTCACCGTACTGTTATCGTCCTGGGTTGCTGACTCAAGATTAGAACTAACACCTGCTTTCAGGTCTGCGACGGTCATTACCTTAGATTGACATAAGGTATCAATAATATTGCTACAACCCTGACCTGTACTATGTAAACAATTATTGTGTAGATCTTTGACTATCGGGGGCCCTGCCCTGTGGGCTACTGTACTGTTGTGCTTGCATAGCTGACACATGCAGTTCACGCGGTCACCTACTACCATTGACCTACTCACAATCTCCTTAGTCAGTATTGATTTCTGTGTACTATTAATATCTGTAGGAGTAAACTTCTGATATGAGATATGAGGATTAAAAGTTACCTGTTTCCTAGCCAAATTTGGATCTTCCTTTGAATCAACCTCAAAACTATTTCTAATGTTCCTATCCCCTCTATGTGCCGCTTGACCAAAACCCTGTTGTTCATACACTCCCTCTAAACGCTCATGAGGGACGTCGATGGAATCTTTCGCGCGAAAAGGGACTCGAACGTCAATGTCGCCGGATGTTAACGACAGTGTCCCGGTTCCCAAGTCCAGTCGCGCACGGTATGTGTTTAAGAAGTCCATTCCCAATAACACACCGGTCATGAGCCTCTCAATCACAACCAAATGCACGACGAAAGGGACACCCTGGATCATGATGGGGACTTCCACTGTGCCTATGGCATGTAACGAATGTCCCCCGGCTGATATCAGGTTTGGTTTTGACTTAGTTTTGACCCATTGGACGTTCGACACTTGCCTCACGAGGTCTGCCGCTACACAACTTTTGGTAGCTCCCGTATCGACACAAACTGTCCCAGACAAATCACCGATGGAAACATCGATTAGAGAGGAAGATTCCGATTTGATCCCACCGAGTGAAAGAATTTGCCCCCGGAGGGGCGATGCTAGTTTTTTGGAAAGGTGCGGCAAAAACGCGCCATATGGCCGTACCTATTACAACGGAAACACTTGGTGAGATTACCGTTAGAATTTCTCGATAAGGGCATCTGTTTCATATTTTGACCCGAAGAACCCTGGTTATGCCACGGCAAAGCGGGGACTGAATGACTGTTAGGAACCTCCCTCGACCGAGAGCGAGCCCGGTCTCTAGAACCATCTCTATCAGAAAAGAATCTGCCCCTACTTATGAACCTACCTCGAGCGTATCCACCTCGACCATTATTATACCTGTGGTTGGAGCGAGAATTTTGAAAGACATTAGAATTGTTACCAGCAGATCTACCACGGTTTACCTGAGATGAATCGACCCTCAATTGTCTTAACTCATTCTTTAGGTCCTGAATGTCCTTTTTCAGGTTGAGTTCGTTCCCTTGAGTTGGGTCATACTTACGGTCCTGGTCATGCTGACGATCAGATTTGTACGGAGAAGCATCCCGTTGACGACTATTAACTGCATTGATCAGGTCTTTTGCCCAATCCGGTGCCGCCATTTCCCTAGACACACTACCTGAATTTGACCTGTACTTCTTTGATGGTCCTGGTCATGCTGACGATCAGATTTGTACGGAGAAGCATCCCGTTGACGACTATTAACTGCATTGATCAGGTCTTTTGCCCAATCTGGTGCCGCCATTTCCCTAGACACACTACCTGAATTTGACCTGTACTTCTCTGACTGAGCATTGACCAAATACTTGATGTTATCCGTCTTTCTAATATTGGTCTCCAGCCCCTCCAAAGAAGTATTGTTTTCCATCAATAACACTTTTGCTAGTACATCGGGTGCTAAGCCCATCATTATCAACCGAACCTTTTTCGTTTCATCGATATCGCGGTTTACTTTATTAATTAATCGCAGCTTATCTTGGAAATATGTGTCTAAAGACTCAAGAGGACCCTGAATACGGTCTCTCATCTCTTGCTCAAGAATTTCCTCGCGACCTATCAATGGAAGGTAGTGACCCAGGAATCTTCGTTCTACTTCTTCCCACGGGAGGGGACCTAATTGATCAATCTTATTGTCGAAGAATAACAGCGCGTCACTTTTCAAGTACAGTGGCAAATAGTGACCCAGGAATCTTCGTTCTACTTCTTCCCACGGGAGGGGACCTAATTGATCAATCTTATTGTCGAAGAATAACAGCGCGTCACTTTTCAAGTACAGTGGCAAATAGTGCAATTTGAGGTCCTCATCCCACCGGTTAATTTTGGCTGTTCTATTATACTGTTCAAAGAATACTTCTACGTCCCCCAGACCATCAAAGGTTGGCGGAGTAACCGTCGGTGTTTTGACCTTAATGTTAGTTCCTACAGGGACGGAAGGACCACCGAAACTCGTTAACCCTGAGGGCTGGGAGCTTGCCCCCAAAAACCGATTTTGCAATTCCCGGCTCGTAGACACCAAGTGGGGGTTTATAACCCCAGGGGCGGGGCGATGGGGAGCCGAAGGCTCGAAGCTGGATAATGGTACTGGGGACCGAAGCTGAGTAATTATGGCCGAATTTTTATTGTAACTTCGAGCTGGAGGAACAGGAACCGTTAGATCAGCAGACCGCTCGGTAGTAACGGCTGGTGGAAGTTTTGCAAAATGAACACCCTGCGATGTTATACTAACCGAACAAAGGGGTGTAGTTAATGAAGGCGTAACAAACATATCTGTTGCCGAAGGTGCCGTCGGAGTATACCCTACCGCGCCTGCCTGGTCATCTAAGGGCATGCCTTGCGGAATCGAGGTTATGGTCGAACTAGTATTTGATGGAACTAACCGAACAAAGGGGTGTAGTTAATGAAGGCGTAACAAACATATCTGTTGCCGAAGGTGCCGTCGGAGTATACCCTACAGCGCCTGCCTGGTCATTTAAGGGCATGCCTTGCGGAATCGAGGTTAGGGTCGAACTAGTATTTGATGGGAGCGACTGTTCTTCTGTCCACTGTTGACGTTGCTCTTGGTATAACGAAGCTAACCGATTTTCTAAAACCGTCAGTCTTAACTAACCGAACAAAGGGGTGTAGTTAATGAAGGCGTAACAAACATATCTGTTGCCGAAGGTGCCGTCGGAGTATACCCTACAGCGCCTACCTGGTCATCTAAGGGCATGCCTTGCGGAATCGAGGTTATGGTCGAACTAGTATTTGATGGGAGCGACTGTTCTTCTGTCCACTGTTGACGTTGCTCTTGGTATAACGAAGCCAACCGATTTTCTAAAACCGTCAGTCTTGGAAGGAGATCTTTGTGCTCCACCCCCAATTCGGTAAGAGCCGAACCCTCCAATTCCAACTGCTTCATCCGTAATTTATAATGTTGAAATTTGGTCGTAACTATGTGCCAGTTTTGTGACATATAGCCATCACACCCCTCTAATAACGTCTCCACTAAATCGAAGCCAACTCTGATGTGTTGTAAGAGTTCTCTGGCAACCCCAACGTCTTGGGTGCGTCTGATATGATCGGGTGGAGTGGCCTGATGTTTTCTGACTCGTTTTCTAAGAGACTCTACAGTCTCATTCTCTTTGGCCTCCTTACCTCTAAGTTGAAGTTCGTAAATCAACTCATCCTTGGCCAATCGATTAACCTCCCATGCTAACGGAGAAGGACAACGTGCCAGTCTTAGAAGGAGATCTTTGTGCTCCACCCCCAATTCGGTAAGAGCCGAACCCTCCAATTCCAACTGCTTCATCCGTAATTTATAATGCTGAAATTTGGTCGTAACTATGTGCCAGTTTTGTGACATATAGCCATCACACCCCTCTAATAACGTTTCCACTAAATCGAAGCCAACTCTGATGTGTTGTAAGAGTTCTCTGGCAACCCCAACATCTTGGGTGGCCAGGCGGGGAGTGCAGAATAAAACCCGACACAACTCGGACCTTCTCTTGATCAGTGAGCATCTGTCAGGAACAGAAAAACAAAACTCCACGTGACTGACAAATCTCAATTAAAAACAAGATGGCGTGCGGGAAAAAAAAATGAATGGTAATGGTAACTAACACACTTTAGAGTGGAATGTCATTACTAGACGTCAAAACATAGCTAACAATTGAAGCTCTATTATTATGTGGCCCAGTTATCAAAGAAATAAAAACGAAATTTAATATTTCGGTTTGGTTAAATCCAAGTTTCACTACTGTGCTACCGAGCTTGTCAGATATATGAGGTTTTTTTTTTTAAAACCACTACCAAAGGTAGGTACATTGTTATTGCACCTTTCATAGTTAGTTGGCTCATACCGCACGCCATCCTGAATTATTTAGGAGTGATGGACTTACTTATGAGCTCATTGAGCTCTCTGAGTCCGAAATATTTTTTAAGATTATGGGGAAAGTACATAGGCTATCATAAAACATTCCAAAGTTCAACAAGAAAAAGATAAAACATCCCTAAAAACACAAATTTTCTGTCTTGACCCTCATTCACCACAAACATGATGAAATGTTTTTAAAACAACTTTTTTTTTTTATCAAGGCAGGTACCAATTTTCTCCCTCCTAGACCAGCCACTCACTATCAGGTATCAGGAAGACCTGAGTGGTAGAGGAGGAGAACTATCGATAGTCGGCGCCATCGATAGTTATCGATATTTTTCACCAGGCGGGGAGTGCAGAATAAAACCCGACACAACTCGGACCTTCTCTTGATCAGTGAGCATCTGTCAGGAACAGAAAAACAAAACTCTACGTGACTGACAAATCTCAATTAAAAACAAGATGGCGTGCGGGAAAAAAATGCAGACAAATATCGAACGGACATACAAGATAGAAAATTGCTATTTGGGGTACTCGGACGGGACTGACGACTTTGGCTTTCGAATCCAAAGTCGCCAACCCGAGGCTACCCCCTCCTCACTTGAAGAGGTAACCCCCCTATACTTTGATTGGTTATTTGGATCTGGTACCCCTCAGCTTTTAGTGTGAGGAGCGCCAGGATTGGTCCACTTCCCCTTTTCTGACGGAAAAGGGGAAATGTCCAATCTTCCCCGCTGCACGTGGAACCCTCTTGCTGACTAGGGAAATTGGCTAAGGAATAGCCACTTTCCCAGGCTGCGTGAGAATTCTCCAATTGTTGGGTGGTACGGGTCAAGTTACAAATCCAGGAGATTGTGATTCCCAGCAACGTAAGTTTAGACCCAGGTACTAGAACATCACAACTCTTGCTCGATTTATACCCGGACAATTTCTCACCCAACAAAACACACACAAGACTGAATAGGTAGTATAAAATATAAGTGAGTTTTCTTACGATAAATGATTTATTCTCATTACTTTCTATTATTTTTAATACATCTGTCTTATTATTGATTAGAAACAAATGATTCCTTATCCAGGTAGCTCACGACTTGGCTATTTCTTTTCTTTTGAGATCAATAATTAATACGAACGGATGAAATTGCATGTCTCAAACAGGATTCGATTCTGCGCTCTTTCACTTATGAAGCGAATGGTTGACCACTGAGCTACCTGTAAGGCCCGTCATACGTTGTAAGCGTAGTAGCGTGTAGTCGCCTGTAAAAGCAAACCTATGGAAATGATAGTCTGATGGTGGATTTCACCAGCCTTCTTTCCAGCCTCAAACAGCCCGTTAGCTTAACAGCCCTGTTAAGCGAATACAAATTAAATGGAACTTAACTGGCTGTTAGCTTAACAAGAGTTTTAAGGACTGAATAAATATTGGTGAAATCCAACACAACAAGAGAGTCTCCATCATTTTCATATGTTTAGTTTTTTTCAGGCGACTACGCGCTACTAATACGCTTCCAATATGCGACAGGCCCAAGTTATGCCCCATACAGCAGATATGTATAGAGGATTCTATCTTTTTTTTTTTTAGAAGAGAAACTATACTGAGAGTCTGGACGATTGGTAGGAACCCTCATGGCTAGATGACGGGTCCTAGTGTGGGTGTATGAAAATGTGAACCATCTTCACAAACCCACACCAGGCTCCCGCCATATTATGTTGGACTCACTGCTTCCGCTTGCTGAAAGCAAATCGGGCCCTACTCCCTAGCCCTACCAGTGCCTACCAACCAAAACCTCCAATACGTCAGACCACACGGTATAGGAAACAGATCATCCCGGAAATACGCGTGTATTGCTTCAGAATCCCACGGCTCTCATGAAGCCTATAGAGCAAAGTTGTATTTTCCTTTCGGAAAAGGAACAGATTCTGATGGCACACCATCTTGGATTTCCTTACAGTTTAGTACAGGCGCCATTTCAAGTTCCAATGGGAGTTGGACTTACTTTATCATGGGCACTCATTGCTAGATTGAAACCCCAGAAATGAAATTTTAAGCATTTCTATTGAGATCAGCGTGTTTCGAACTTCCTTTATCAGCGAAGAAAAAAAAAAGTGGTTGAGCCCCATTTGAGAATTCGAGCACAATAGTAGTAGCCTACTGCTGGAGTAAAGGGACTTTTCAGTCCTATGCGAGCAGTATAAATAAGCAGATAAGCACTATTATTCCTATTCCATTTTTAAAGTGAATTCTATCTAGTCTATTAGAGTGGTTATTTTATTTATTCTATCTGTCTGTTTACCTTCCACTCGGACCGTCCTGGGATCTATATTCTATCTTAAACAGCTACATTTGTAAGCAAATGTGGAAACACAGCCCTCACGTCATGTGCTCTCTAGTTTTACCTCACGTGATATCATGCGTCCAAGCACACTGGTATCATGCCCAATCATTAGTTGTTAGTGTCATAGTATGTCAGAGTCTTGATTTTGGCCAGTGATGATGAGGGTGTCTGGTGGAAATATAATTCAGTCTTGCACGAACTTTCAACTAAAAATGTTCTCTTCCTTATTTTCTGTAAACTAAAACAGTTAGTTGCCAGGAAAAATATTTTGAATCAATTTGCGATTTGAAAATTTAAAAATTCCATGGGGAAATAAAATCCTATGTTCGTCATAACATGCTGACTTTTTCCTTTCAGGTGTTATCAATTACAACTTCCTGTGTTTCCGAGAAGCCCTGCAGCAAGTGTTTGAGATCAGGAACAAAGCGCTAGCGGCAGAGAGCAGTTCGGACACGGAGAGTATAGACAAAGTCGCCACAAATACGATTGCGACCACCTGAGCATTGACTGCCATTGAATCATGATGCTGCCTAAACACTTGGGCCACTTCGTATGTTACCAATAAAATTCTAACTAACACTGAAAAGAGGGAATGTGACTTCAAGTTCGGGACTTTCCCGATTCAAGTAGGCATCCACAACGGAGCATCGACCCTAGTCCTGACCCAAGAGAAAATAAACAAACCATGCTAATGAATAGAAGTGTCCTCAACGGAGCCTTGACCATAGTACCGACCCTTGCAGAAAATTAAGAAATTAAGCTGAGTATTTTTTCTGTGAGGGTCGATGGTTTTGTAGACATTTATAACATTCTAACCTCAAAATTATCAAGTGTATCTAAAAGAAAGCAGGAGGTTCCAGGCTCCGTTGTGGATACTTTGGTGCGAAGGTCGATGGTCGCCGTTGTGGATGCGCACTAAGTCTCAGAGTGCGCTTTTTGTGTACGAAACTAAGAACTGACTTCAAAAGAGGGTTAAAATCTTTAAAAAAAGTTTCATCCGTAGAACCTCTTGTGCATTGCTCGTATTTCAGGCTTGTGCCCAAAACGAAAATTCTCAGCGAGATTTTTTTTCTATCAATTTTTATACATGTCTAATTGAATGTGTCTCTAATATGTTGTTGATTTCTGAAGTTATCTCAATAGTATTGTCTCATCCTGAGATTTTTTGGTTCTTTTATTATTACATATTTATAACTCGATCCATATAAATTCTTTTTTTATTTTCTTTTTCAAGAGGTTTTATGGAGGGAAGTGCCAAGGTCTTATCCTCCCGAAAGCGAAGAGAGAAGGAAGACAGGATGAAGAGAAAGCCAGTCGTTCCGAGAACGAACCTTATCTGTTAAGGTAAAGGATAAAGTTCGCCCCCGACGGTAATCGAAACCGCATCCTAGGGCGTACAAAGCAGGTACGCTACCCTCCAAGCTAACCCAAAAACCATTGGATGACGTGATTAACTGTAAAAAATGATAACTTCAGAAATGTGTGTATTACCATCACCCTATGTATAATCGTCTCACACCCAGTTAAAATTTTGTTGATTGTTACTTGATTGTTGAAATAAGAACGTATATTTTTTGTATTGAATGAAAGAAACGAGTATTTTATTTTGGACAGAAAACAAGTCAAATTGTAAGGAATGGAATTGAAAACAAGTTGCAAACCACATAAAGAAATTACTTTATCACATTTATTAAGCACCTCGTCCTAAGGAAAGACCTCTCACTTCTTACTCTACGCGAAGAAGAAAAATTTGTTGAAATCTACCCGTTTTAAAAACAAAAATACTATTCAAAATCTACAAAAACATCGATATTTTTTTTTGTAATTGACAAATCGGTAAAAAAAAACCCCTTTTTACATTTTTATCCTAACAATATAATAGGAACTGTTTCTTTGAAAATACGAGTAAATCGTTCATTGAGGTACAAAAATTAAAGAAGAAATCGGATCTTGTTCGGCGTTTTCCAACTAGGATTGAGGATTTCCTTATCAGGTACTATGTACGTATTCAATATTCAAGTCATTCTCGGATTAAACGCAAATCTAAGATCAAAAAAAAAGACCAAAAAGCCAAGGAAAAAAAAATGACAACCATAGCATAGGTAGGTCATAAGGAAAGAAAGAACAAAAAAGGTAACGGGTACAAAATAATAAAGAATCACAAGAGGACAATAAAAAATAACACGTTCCCAAATAACAGTTACAAAATTTAACAACTCAAAACGAAAAAAAAAAAGGTCAAATAAAAATGGCAACTTAATCTTTCGACCGTGGTTATTACAATCAGGTTAGGTTCACTTTGGTTAATCAAAAGGTTAGGGTTTACTCACTCCGATGGCGTATTAGGGATATGTGAATTCCGTGAAAACCAGACTGCTTGCCTCCAAAGAACTCTATGTTGTGTCAACTCCTCCCAGTCGTTCAGCCCCCATCTGTTGCATAGTCTCTTCATCTCGTTGATCCAGCAGCTACGTGGTCTCCCTGGTAAGCGTTTGCCTTGATGTGGTGTGTTGGTGAAGATCTTCCACACGGCTCTGTTTTTGTCTATTCTCATCAGGTGACCAAGCCATCGTAGTCTGTTAGTGTTCATGGTGGCTACTATATTTGGTTGTTTGGATAGGGCGTGGATGTCGCTGTTGTGTCTCCTTTTCCATGACTGGGTTTGATGGTCGAAGTAGGGTCCAAATATTGTTCTGTACACTTTGTTTTCGAATACTTGCATTTGATGTTCTTCTCGCTTCGTAACGCTCCATGTCTCTGATCCGTATAATAGGACAGGTTTGATGATGGTGTTGTACAGGGTCAGTTTTGAGTTCCGGGATAGGAGTCTGGAGCTGAGTAGGGATCTGAGGCTGTTAGGGTTTGAAGTATTATAAAATAGTTAACACTCTTTGAAGTGGTCCTCTTCTGTGATGACATTCTTTGGTTAAAACAAATTGAAGGTCTATTAAATCTTCTTCTTCCTAGCCTTTTCCTATTTAAATAAGGTCGGCGTGTTGTAGGTCTATGGATTAAACAGGAGTTCATTAACCTTTAAAGGCCACACATTCAAGAGGTCTTTGTTTGGCAGAATTCACATGAGCTCTTCCAGCCAACCACATCAAGGCACAAGAGGCTTAACTCCATACACAAAAAGCCCAATCTGAGGCTTAGGTGTAGGGGGCAAACAGCCCTAAAGGATGGGTTAAGCAGGTTAACACCCATATTTATGAACAAAATGCTGGCTCTTAAGTTCGTGCTAAGCATAGTCTCAAGGCATTTGATTGGTCAATTTTGACTTGAGACTGATCTAAGAACGATCATTCTTGTTCATAAATAAATACGAGTGTAAGTTTCTACGAAGACAGAAAGGACCTCCTAGTATCGAGTCTTCATTTTCTTATTCGGTCTCATCTTCATATCTAGCAGCTCATTCTCCTCCATGTTCGTGCTAAGCATAGTCTCAAGACATTTGATTGGTCAATTTTGACTTGAGACTGATCTAAGAACGATCATTCTTGTTCATAAATACGGGTGTAAGTTTCTACGAAGACAGAAGGGACCTCCTAGTATCGAGTCTTCATTTTCTTATTCGGTCTCATCTTCATATCCAGCAGCTCATTCTCCCCCATTTCATTGGAAACCGTATTGGCGGGGTACTGTATATCCGACAGACCCTTATGGTCCCGCACTATCCGCACCACATAGGCGCGATCTATGGCGGTCAGATTCTCGATGAACTCTTCGTCGTGCGTGATGACTATGAGTTGGAAATTCTTCTGATCACTCTTCTCCTCCACTAGCAACGCGAGAGCCTTGCTCAGACTCACCTGGAAATGAAAAGCACGTCAAGTTTAACACAAAAGTACTAGAGGTTAGAGGAGGAGAACTATCGATAGTCGGCGCCATCGATAGTTATAGCGTTCGATAGTCAAAACTATCGATAGTTCTCCTCCTCTAGTAGAGGTTTATTAATCTCTAGAAGTCACTCGGATCCCGACCGGGTTGGAAATCTACAGAGCAAACGCCAAAAACCGCTAGGAAGAAAATGATTGGAAATTCTTCTGATCACTCTTCTCCTCCACTAGCAACGCGAGAGCCTTGCTCAGACTCACCTGGAAATGAAAAGCACGTCAAGTTCAACACAAAAGTACTAGAGGTTAGAGGAGGAGAACTATCGATAGTCGGCGCCATCGATAGTTATCGATAGTTTTCAAAAAACTATCGATAGCGTTCGATAGTCAAAACTATCGATAGTTCTCCTCCTCTAGTAGAGGTTTATTAATCTCTAGAAGTCACTCGGGTCCCGACCGGGTTTGAAATCTACAGAGCAAACGCCAAAAATCGCTAGGAAGAAAATGATAAAAAAAATCCTTCATGTGATGATGAACATTCTTGCCAAAGTTCATCAAAGTCAGACCAAAGGCCGTTTAAAAAAAAATCGTCCTTGACGAATTGCTAACATTGGCTTCAAGTGTATAAAGATGTTTCTCCTTAGCATTGATATCCTCTTGTATTCTGTTAATATCAAACGTAATGGAACTCAGAGCTTTATCAAGAGAATTTTTGAAGTTTTCCTCAGGAATCATATCAAATAACCCTACTAGCTTCTCTACGGACTATTAATGAATTTATTTCGTTTTAAGAAAAATCCATCGAAATTTTCTCTACGGAGAAAATTTTGATGGATTTTTCTGAATTTTGTAGACCTTTTTTTTCTATTCGGGGAAGCATTGTTTCTCTTTCTCGACCTAATATGAACTCTATTTCCCAATAACTTAATCCAAGTGCGAATAATTGGTACCAAACTGACATGTCACTTGCACTAGATTTGACCCATATAAATAGATAACAAATGAGACTCAATCTCTTACCGCATTCTTGATGTCCAAATTGGTCGTTGGTTCATCGAGCGCAAATATACCGCAGTTCCGGGAGAATGTCTCGGCCAGGGCTAGTCGGATAAAATGATAAATAAAAAAATCCTTCATGTGATGAACATTCTTGCCAAAGTTCATCAAAGTCAGACCAAAGGCCGTTTATTTTTCATTTAAGCATTATTTATGTATTTACCTACCTGGTATTGTATAATATAAGACATATTTCTAGAATGGGGGATGTCAACAGAATAGTAGGTAACTACTAAGTAAGTTGGTCAAATGAATTGGAACACTGAGTGATGGACTTACTTATGAGCTCATTGAGCTCTCTGAGTCCGAAATATTTTTTAAGATTATGGGGAAAGTACATAGGCTATCATAATCATAAAACATTCCAAAGTTCAACAAGAAAAAGATAAAAAATCCCTAAAAACACAAATTTTCTGTCTTGACCCTCATTCACCACAAACATGATGAAATGTTTTTAAAACAACTTCACAAGCCTTCAGGCACACTCCCTTTTTCAAGCCCCTAGGTTTACCTTGCCCTAGGGATCAATTTAATTTGAAGAAACCATTATTTATTATTTTTTATATTATTATTATTATTATTTCATCTAACAATTCTTTCACAAGCTCAAGAAACCTTGAGCTGAATCCTCCTTGTCTAAAACTTTTGGTACCATTTTGGTACTGATGAAAGTGAGTAGTGATACAATAAGTTGGGAAAAAAAAACAATAACACTGTGTTAACTACTTTCAGATGCTCAGGATGACTATATGGAAGCTTTGAACACACTGAACCTTGTTGTCATCAAGGCATACAACGTCAACAAGAACATCCGGTTTGAAGTGTTTGTGCATAAGGTGGATGGATTGTACGAAGACAACAAGATGGAGACACAACGAGACATTCATCAGAGATCCAATGATGACCTCTTGGATGCAGGTAAGTGATGAAATAATCAAAGATCTCTGTCTTGTATAATATGAATTTTTTTGGTGTTAAGCAGGAGGTGGTTTATTGGTGTTGAGCATGAATAAGAAGAAGAAAAAATCTATATATATATTTATTTAATACCTAGGGTGGGTGGGGGTAATTATGATCCAAAAATTAATCTTTTGCCATAACTTTTTTCTTGTTCTCCTGGGAATCAGAAATTTAGTGAGTAGTTACCCATAGACATTCGTATTGTTTCAGTTAAGCCTCATTTCAACAAAAGGAATAGAAAAAAAATTAAAGCAGAAATCCGTGGATCATAATTGCCCCATGACTTGGGGTAATTATGATCCACCCTAAAAATGATAACTTCAGAAATGTGTGTATTACCATCACCCTATGTATAATCGTCTCACACCCAGTTAAAATTTTGTTGATTGTTACTTTGATTGTTGAAATAAGAACGTATATTTTTTGTATTGAATGAAAGAAACGAGTATTTTATTTTGGACAGAAAACAAGTTAAATTGTAAGGAATGGAATTGAAAACAAGTTGCAAACCACATAAAGAAATTACTTTATCACATTTATTAAGCACCTCGTCCTAAGGAAAGACCTCTCACTTCTTACTCTACGCGAAGAAGAAAAATTTGTTGAAATCTACCCGTTTTAAAAACAAAAATACTATTCAAAATCTACAAAAACATCGATATTTTTTTTTGTAATTGACAAATCGGTAAAAAAAAACCCCTTTTTACATTTTTATCCTAACAATATAATAGGAACTGTTTCTTTGAAAATACGAGTAAATCGTTCATTGAGGTACAAAAATTAAAGAAGAAATCGGATCTTGTTCGGCGTTTTCCAACTAGGATTGAGGATTTCCTTATCAGGTACTATGTACGTATTCAATATTCAAGTCATTCTCGGATTAAACTCAAATCTAAGATCAAAAAAAAAAAAGACCAAAAAGCCAAGAAAAAAAAATCACAACCATAGCATAGGTTAGGTCATAAGGAAAGAACAAAAAAAGGTAACGGGTACAAAATAATAAAGAATCACAAGAGGACAATAAACAATAACACGTTCCCAAATAACAGTTAACAAAATTTATCAATTCAAAACGAACAAAAAAAAGTCAAATAAAAATGGCAACTTAATCTTTCGACCGTGGTTATTACAATCAGGTTAGGTTCACTTTGGTTTATCAAAAGGTTACGGTTTACTCATTCACTCACTCCGATGGCGTATTAGGGATAATTTGTGAATCCCGTGCCAACCAGACTGCTTGCCTCCAAAGAACTCTATGTTGTGTCAACTCCTCCCACTCGTTCAGCCCCCATCTGTTGCATAGTCTCTTCATCTCGTTGATCCAGCAGCTATGTGGTCTCCCTGGTAAACGTTTGCCTTGATGTGGTGTGTTGGTGAAGATCTTCCACACGGCTCTGTTTTTGTCTTTTCTCATCAGGTGACCAAGCCATCGTAGTCTGTTAGTGTTCATGGTGGCCCTAGCTCACGCTGTAATGTGTTCAATTCTCGAATATTTTGATCAAGTAAAGTAAGATCACCTTGTAGAGATAAAGCTGTTTTCTCCTTAGTCTTGGGTGTTTCTAATGCCGTTTTCAATTTCTTCAGCTCTCCCTTTGTTTCGATAACGTTTACTTCAAGTTCAACGTTTTCGAATACTTGCATTTGATGTTCTTCTCGCTTCGTAACGCTCCATGTCTCTGATCCGTATAATAGGACAGGTTTGATGATGGTGTTGTACAGGGTCAGTTTTGAGTTCCGGGATAGGAGTCTGGAGCTGAGTAGGGATCTGAGGCTGTTAGGGTTTGAAGTATTATAAAATAGTTAACACTCTTTGAAGTGGTCCTCTTCTGTGATGACATTCTTTGGTTAAAACAAATTGAAGGTCTATTAAATCTTCTTCTTCCTAGCCTTTTCCTATTTAAATAAGGTCGGCGTGTTGTAGGTCTATGGATTAAACAGGAGTTCATTAACCTTTAAAGGCCACACATTCAAGAGGTCTTTGTTTGGCAGAATTCACATGAGCTCTTCCAGCCAACCACATCAAGGCACAAGAGGCTTAACTCCATACACAAAAAGCCCAATCTGAGGCTTAGGTGTAGGGGGCAAACAGCCCTAAAGGATGGGTTAAGCAGGTTAACACCCATATTTATGAACAAAATGCTGGCTCTTAAGTTCGTGCTAAGCATAGTCTCAAGGCATTTGATTGGTCAATTTTGACTTGAGACTGATCTAAGAACGATCATTCTTGTTCATAAATAAATACGAGTGTAAGTTTCTACGAAGACAGAAAGGACCTCCTAGTATCGAGTCTTCATTTTCTTATTCGGTCTCATCTTCATATCTAGCAGCTCATTCTCCTCCATGTCATTGGAAACCGTATTGGCGGGGTACTGTATATCCGACAGACCCTTATGGTCCCGCACTATCCGCACCACATAGGCGCGATCTATGGCGGTCAGATTCTCGATGAACTCTTCGTCGTGCGTGATGACTATGAGTTGGAAATTCTTCTGATCACTCTTCTCCTCCACTAGCAACGCGAGAGCCTTGCTCAGACTCACCTGGAAATGAAAAGCACGTCAAGTTTAACACAAAAGTACTAGAGGTTAGAGGAGGAGAACTATCGATAGTCGGCGCCATCGATAGTTATCGATAGTTTTCAAAAAACTATCGATAGCGTTCGATAGTCAAAACTATCGATAGTTCTCCTCCTCTAGTAGAGGTTTATTAATCTCTAGAAGTCACTCGGATCCCGACCGGGTTGGAAATCTACAGAGCAAACGCCAAAAACCGCTAGGAAGAAAATGATAAAAAAATCCTTCATGTGATGAACATTCTTGCCAAAGTTCATCAAAGTCAGACCAAAGGCCGTTTAAAAAAAAAAAATCGTCGAACTTGGGCCTACTAGCTTCTCTACGGACTATTAATGAATTTATTTCGTTTTAAGAAAAATCCATCGAAATTTTCTCTACGGAGAAAATTTTGATGTGGAGAAAATTTTGATGGATTTTTCTGAATTTTGTAATAGTCGCCCCCATCGATTGTTATCGATAGTTTTCAAAAAACTATCGATAGCGTTCGATAGTCAAAACTATCGATAGTTCTCCTCCTCTAGTAGAGGTTTATTAATCTCTAGAAGTCACTCGGATCCCGACCGGGTTGGAAATCTACAGAGCAAACGCCAAAAACCGCTAGGAAGAAAATGATAAAAAAATCCTTCATGTGATGAACATTCTTGCCAAAGTTCATCAAAGTCAGACCAAAGGCCGTTTAAAAAAAAAAAATCGTCGAACTTGGGCCTACTAGCTTCTCTACGGACTATTAATGAATTTATTTCGTTTTAAGAAAAATCCATCGAAATTTTCTCTACGGAGAAAATTTTGATGTGGAGAAAATTTTGATGGATTTTTCTGAATTTTGTAGACCTTTTTTTTCTATTCGGGGAAGCATTGTTTCTCTATCTCGACCTAATATGAACTCTATTTCCCAATAACTTAATCCAAGTGCGAATAATTGGTACCAAACTGACATGTCACTTGCACTGGATTTGACCCATATAAATAGATAACAAATGAGACTCAATCTCTTACCGCATTCTTAATGTCCAAATTGGTCGTTGGTTCATCGAGCGCAAATATACCGCAGTTCCGGGAGAATGTCTCGGCCAGGGCCAGTCGTATGAAAGTTGGATGATAGCGGTCAGGAAGAATATTTTGAAGCAGAAGATCAAGAAGGACAAGGGGATTCACAAGAAGATGAAGAGATGGAAGAGCAAAGAATTGAAGATGAAGACCAGGAAGATGGAAATGAAGAAATAGAAGATGATAAGGAAACACTAGTTATACGTGCGTCGCTTCTCACTCCCCGTGCCCACGTCCGCCGCGATGCTGATATAATCGATATCGTTCCCCTAGTAGAAGAAAATAGAATTTTAACTGTGTGAAGCATAAATGCTTGTCACATGTCAGTCCCTGCTTAATGCACTACGCTAAACTTTATGACTTGACTTGGACTTGAACCACCAACCTCCAGATCTGAAGTCCACCGCGCTAACCACTACACCACTGAGGTTGGTGGTAGAATAGAATACACCTTGTTTATCCTGCTCGAATGAGACTAAAAAGTCCCTTTACCCCAGCAGTCGAAACAAGGTCTCATGTATTTTATGGGTATAATAGAATAGAATATACCTTGTTTATCCTGCCAGAATGAGAGTGAAAAGTCCCTTAAGTATAACAACATAAGACATACTTAAATGTTAATAGTAGCGCTCTGGCTGAGGGACTATAAACAGAGAGTAGATCAGCGTCTAGCTAGGGGACTATAAATAGTCGGATAATGAGGCACGCCAGCACGCGTTGCCCCGCGCTACACCGGTTCCGCATATCCTGCTCGATCCCATTCTTCTTCTGAACGACGCGATAGTTATACGTGCGTCGCTTCTCACTTCCCGTGCCCACGTCCGCCGCGATGCTGATATAATCGATATCGTTCCCCTAGTAGAAGAAAATAGAAATAATTTTAATTGTGTGAAGCATAAATGCTTGTCACATGTCAGTCCCTGCTTAATGCACTACGCTAAACTTTATGACTTGACTTGGACTTGAACCACCAACCTCCAGATCTGAAGTCCACCGCGCTAACCACTACACCACTGAGGTTGGTGGTAGAATAGAATACACCTTGTTTATCCTGCTCGAATGAGACTAAAAAGTCCCTTTACCCCAGCAGTCGAAACAAGGTCTCATGTATTTTATGGGTATAATAGAATAGAATATACCTTGTTTATCCTGCCAGAATGAGAGTGAAAAGTCCCTTAAGTATAACAACATAAGACATACTTAAATGTTAATAGTAGCGCTCTGGCTGAGGGACTATAAACAGAGAGTAGATCAGCGTCTAGCTAGGGGACTATAAACAGGGAGTAGACTAGGCCAAATTTCTTTGTGCTATATCAATAGCGAAGGTCGAGCGCAAAGGGCATCCCACTCGGAAAATTTTGTTTAGCCAAAACCAGTTGGCCTCAAAGCGATCACTCTAAAGCTGATAGAGAGGCCGACGACAAACGCCGACCCCATCTGAACATGGGAAAAGGCGAAGAAGAAGAAGAAGAAGAAGAAGAAGACATAAATGTTAACAGTAGAAGACCTTGCTTCTTTTTCTTCATCTTCTCCCGTGTACAGACGGGGACGGCGTTTTTCGTCAGCCTCTCAATCAGCCCTAACTAGGATCAGTCTAAAGCAATGGTTTGGCACCAAATGACATTTGGTTTTGGTACAAATTTTACAAGTGGATGCCCTTCGCACTCAACCTTTGTTATTTCTTCCACGAGGGAAATTCAGGCTTGTCTACTCCCCGTTTAAAGTCCCCCAGCCAGACTAAGCTGGTCTACTACCTGTTTAACGTCCCCCAGCCAGACAGAGTAGAAGACCTTGCTTAATTATTAAAAATAGATACCTGGTAGATACGCGTCCAGTATTCGCGAATCAAACGGTTGATGCTTCGCATCTTCTGCGAGTGATACTTGATGACACAGTTCTCCAGCGTGTGATGGTACTTGGTCAGATCTGAGATCATGATTTCCGAGAGTTTCAACTGAAACGACCAAAGGAAAGTTTCATTTTATTGAACTCATACCTGATAAAAGATGACACCGCGCTAACCACTACACCACTGAGGTTGGTGGTAGAATAGAATACACCTTGTTTATCCTGCTCGAATGAGACTAAAAAGTCCCTTTACCCCAGCAGTCGAAACAAGGTCTCATGTATTTTATGGGTATAATAGAATAGAATATACCTTGTTTATCCTGCCAGAATGAGAGTGAAAAGTCCCTTAAGTATAACAACATAAGACATAAATGTTAACAGTAGCGCTCTGGCTGAGGTACTATAAACAGAGAGTAGATCAGCGTCCAATAGCTAGGGGACTATATTCAGGGAGTAGACTAGGCCAAATTTCTTTGTGCTATATCAATAGCGAAGGTCGAGCGCAAAGGGCATCCCACTCGGAAAATTTTGTTTAGCCAAAACCAGTTGGCCTCAAAGCGATCACTCTAAAGCTGATTGAGAGGCCGACGAAAAACGCCGACCTCATCTGAACATGGGAAAAGAAGAAGGAGAAGAAGAAGAAGAAGACATAAATGTTAACAGCCTTTTCCTACTTATATAGGGTCGGCGTTTCTTGTCAGTCCCTTCCAGGCAGCCCATTATACCTCATGCCTTGTTAATTTTTTTTTTATTCAAGTCCTGATCCACACAATCTTTCCACCTTTTCTTCGGCCTCCCTCGCCCTTTTCTCCCCCTCACTTCCATTCTCTCAATTCTTTTACCTATGTAGCTTTCATCTCTTTTTTTTTCAGCCTGACCATACCACTGTAATCTCTTTATCTGGATCTTCCTTGACACTTTCGTTACTTTTATCCTATTCCTTAGTATAAGGCCTTGCATAATTATTAAATATAGATACCTGGTAGATACGCGTCCAGTATTCGCGAATCAAACGGTTGATGCTTCGCATCTTCTGCGAGTGATACTTGATGACACAGTTCTCCAGCGTGTGATGGTACTTGGTCAGATCTGAGATCATGATTTCCGAGAGTTTCAACTGAAACGACCAAAGGAAAGTTTTATTTTATTGAACTCATACCTGATAAAAGATGATTATATGAAATATTGTTCACATATTAAATTTCTTTCTTCTAATAATAATAATAAAAGAAAGTGGCAAGAATAGAAGTGGAAAGAAAGAGAGCAAGAGGTAGACCAAAGAAGAGATGGAAAAACTGTGTGAACGAATATCCACGCGAGAAGCAGCTATCTCCCGTTTGAACGGGATAAGGTAAAGTAGAAGAAGAAGAATAATAGGTACAGAAAATTTTATAGCGAATAAATGATACAAAATATCACCTACAGATAAGATTTTAATTAATTGCTGTAATATTAGATACATAATACTCGTACGTGCGAGGATGCATAGTTACCTTGTAAGCGTTTTTTAAAAACCGCTGATCCGCATTTTTCAAGTATTCTTTCTTCAAATCATTCTCAGTGGCCTTGATGATTTCACCTATTTCTTGAACACGTCCATTGATGTTGGCTTTCTTCTTCATCAAGGTTTCATTTTCATTCAACAGCTTCTCACGTTCGTTTCTTAAACTTTTCAAATCAAGGTGAATAATATCTTTCTTGAGCGTTTCAACCTCTTCATTTAGTTTAGCCACTGCTTCTTTCTTCTCGAGCAGAGTCATTTCAAGTCAAGGTGAATAATATCTTTCTTGAGCGTTTCAACCTCTTCATTTAGTTTAGCCACTGCTTCTTTCTTCTCGAGCAGAGTCAGGTTGTTTTTCAAATCTATTTCTTCCAAGCTTTGGTTTGCAATGGACTGATTGATTTCATTGATGGTACGCTCGCATACACCTCGCTTCGCAATGATATCTTCTTTCCTTTGATTCAATTTCTGCACAGATTCTCTGAGGGCGGCCAGTTGTGTCAAAGTACCGCGTTTTGTATAGTTCAATATTTCTAGCTTTATTCTTTTAACCTCTTCCAGTTGTTTTGTATAATCCTGTATCTTTGCTCCCTCTTCATTTAATTTTTTCTTATGCTCTTTTTTCAAAGCATCAAGTTCGCTTTGGGCTAAATTTAATTGGGTTTCAATGGGAGCAACTTTTCTACCAAGTTCTTCAAGTTCAGTTTGATACACGGAATCCATTCCTTCGAGTTCACATTTCCTGTCTTCTAGAGATTTCAGCATGCCTGCTCCTCCTTGTACAGTTAATTGTTTTGAGTGAATATCATTCTTTTGTTTTTGTAAGGATTGTAACTTCTCGTTGTGACTATTCAATCTCGTTTGACCACTTTCTATTTTACTTCTGAAGGTATTCAATTCATTTTTCTTCTCCTTTTGTTGTGCCAACACTTGATCCAAATCCACCCCAGTAGACCTCATGCCAGATATTTTAGATTCCTGACGTTCTAGCTCACGCTGTAATGTGTTCAATTCTCGAATATTTTGATCAAGTAAAGTAAGATCACCTTGTAGAGATAAAGCTGTTTTCTCCTTGGTCTTGGGTGTTTCTAATGCCGTTTTCAATTTCTTCAGCTCTCCCTTTGTTTCGATAACGTTTTCTTCAAGTTCAATAAGTTTACTTCGTAGAGAAGGAATGTCGGTATCCTGCAGTTTCATTATATTTTCGTAGACTGGTTTCAGTTCTTGCAGACTTCTTTGTTGTTTACAAAGTTGATCAATGTGTGTTTTCTTGTTGTTCGTTTGTTCAGGAATTTCTTTGATTTTAGTTTTCAATTTATTCACTAATCCAGGAACACTATAATCAGATTCAAAGAATCTCGTACATAACGGACAGCGAGGTTCATTTTCTTCTAACTTACCAATGTAGCTATTAAACAAATATTGTGTACTTGTCATCATGCTAACTTCTTCTTGTTCTCTCTTCAATTCCAATGTTACACGATCGAGTTCATCTTCGAAAGGTTTAGAGCCCAGTACTAATTCCATACGATCCATCAACTCAGCGAGAGTTCTTTTTTGATCTCTTAAAGTTTTTGACGAATTGCTAACATTGGCTTCAAGTGTATAAAGATGTTTCTCCTTAGCATTGATATCCTCTTGTATTCTGTTAATATCAAACGTGATCGAACTCAGAGCTTTATCAAGAGAATTTTTGAAGTTTTCCTCAGGAATCATATCAAATAATAAGTGAAAAGCACGATCGTGTCTCTCTTTTAGAAGATTTATATCAGCAAGTTTTGACTCTTTTCTATTCTTCAATGATTTTATCTCAGCTAAGGTGATGTTCTGTGCTTGCAGAATACTAATTTCTGCATCAATAACACATAATTCATCCTCCAACTCATTACGTTGCCTTATCCAAGCTTCAATCTCGTTCTTTAATTGATCAGGATCCAAACTTTTTGAAAGTTGATCGATCTCAGAATTCACTCGATTTAGTTTAGTTTGTAAAACTTGTAATGTGCTTTGAGACTGATTGACTTCATTAATTTGAGTGATCACATTAGTTAAATCCTTTTTGTTACCTTCGATTTGCTGCTTAAAGCTTTTGATTTTACTTTCAAGTTCTACTTTCTCCACTATCAAAGCATTTATTTCTGCTTGCTTTGTGTTCTCATTATCTGAAAAAGTTCTCTCCAGTATCTTAATATCTGACAAATATTTATCAATGGTGGTTTGACTCATCTTTATTAATCCTTCACCTTCTTCTGGTGTATACTGAGATTTCGCTGTTGTGTCCAGGCATAGTGTATCTGCCAAGTTGTTTAATTTTGTTTTCAAAGTATCATTGAGTTTCTTATGTGTTTCTTCATCTCTTTCAAGCTTACCCAACTTCATTTGGGCTTCATTTATGTGGGTATGTGATTGTTTTTCTTCTTGAATGTATTGGGACTTTAATCTCTCCTGATTCTCCAACTCAGAACATTTTTCATCTAAATTGATTTTGAAGAGATTTAGCTTGCTTTGAAGTTCAGCCTTGTCTCCACTAAAAAGTTGTTTGATGGATGACTCTAGTTCATTACAACTTTCTTGAATCATATCTCGTTCTGTTTTCTTTGTTTGATACTGTGTACTCATGACAGACATATTTCTTTCTTTCTCAGTGAGCTGTACCAGCTTTTCATTGATTGGTTTCATGCTTTCCTCAATATTGTGCAGTTCTTCAAATGATTGATCTCGTTTCTGAGTGTTGTTGTAAATCAATTGCTTCTTACTATCAGCTTCTTTCTTATAATTCAGTGTGGCTTGATAATGAGCTTTGATTTCAGGAATTTCTTTTCTGAGTCTATCTCTTTGAATTTTTATTGATTCCAGAGCTTTATTATACTTTGTTGCATCAAATATTTCATCAAAAATTTCTTTGACTTTTTTCCCTTCATCAAGAGGCCAGCTGCTGTTTTCTTGATGGCAAAAAATTACATTGTTCAGAATTGCCTTGGAGACTCCAATCAAATTACACATCTCAAGTACTGATTCTTGCTGAAGACAACCCAAGTTCTTCTGAACTCCAGTAGCAAATATTTTCCTTGATATTGTTGTGTCTCGAGTGGCACAGTTATCTTTTCCATTTTTATTGCTGAGGAGTAGTGATCTAACAACACATACAGTGTCATTATTTTCACAAGTACATTGCAGTTTCACTATGGCATGAGTCTGTAAGAAAAACAATAATACACAGTTAAATTTTGAGGCTCTAAAAATAAGATATAAATATAAAATGTCCTAGGATCTTCCCCCTTTCAATCTCATGCCTTTCTTTGATTTAATCAATTTCCTGAGAAGATTCCCAACCAACAATCATTGACCTAAACATTTCATACTTACCTCGTCTTTTTTGCCTATGCGTGGATCATGGACAAAGTTTTTGCCAGATGAAGCACCTTGAGGGTACTCATTAGTGAGTGCAAACTTGATACATTCTATGATTGTTGTCTTTCAAGTTCAACCCCCAGACCAGGCAGACCCCCCGGCTGATTACAGAGTCTCAGCCAAACAGTCCACCCAGCCCGGGAATCAAACCCAAATATAAATGTCCTAGGATCTTCCCCCTTTCAATCTCATACCTTTCTTTGATTTAATCAATTTCCTGAGAAGATTCCCAACCAACAATCATTGACCTAAACGTTTTATACTTGCCTCATCTTTTTTGCCTATGCGTGGATCATGGACAAAGTTTTTGCCAGATGAAGCACCTTGAGGGTACTCATTAGTGAGTGCAAACTTGATACATTCTATGATTGTTGTCTTGCCACAACCGTTTTCACCAACAATCAAAGTCAGGGGCCTCTGAAATCTCACAACTCTGTTCTTGTCTGCAGGAAAATTCCTTATACCCATGATATGCAGTTGATCTAACAAAGCCATTGTGTTTGTTTTTGGTGTTGACCTTGATATAAAGTTGCTATTCAAAGATTATGGTGGAACTGTTTAGATTAGAGCAGCATACATTTCAGCATCCTGGGGGGAAAAAGAAGTGGTTAAAGTCACATATTTTAACACTTGAGATGAGTCACATTTGAAAAGTTAGCACTTTTACAGCTACAGGAAGATACAATCCCCAAGTTCTGAAAGACTCTGTTGGTCTTGTTATGTAAATTGACAAGTAGGTACTTCAGTGACCCAATTAACAAAGGATGTACTTTCACCAACAATCAAAGTCAGGGGCCTCTGAAATCTCACAACTCTGTTCTTGTCTGCAGGAAAATTTCTTATACCCATGATATGCAGCTGATCTAACAAAGCCATTGTGTTTGTTTTTGGTGTTGATCTTGATATAAAGTTGCAATTCAAAGATTATAGTGGAACTGTTTAGATTAGAGCAGCATACATTTCAGCATCCTGGGGGAAAAAGAAGTGGTTAAAGCCACATATTTTAACACTTGAGATGAGTCACATTTGAAAAGTTAGCACTTTTACAGCTACAGGAAGATACAATCCCCAAGTTCTGAAAGACTCTGTTGGTCTTGTTATGTAAATTGACAAGTATACTTCAGTGACCCAATCAACAAAGGATGTACCATCCCATCACATGGTATATTTTTCTATATTGTGCAAGGAGAGAGGATCCCAATGAAGTGTGGGATGAGAGCTCCCTTGTGGCCTGTGGTTATCCCACAACATTGGCTCAAACCTGATCTGATCAGTTTTTTGGGAAGAGGTTGCTCTTCAACACAAGCGATAGTTCAAAATCTATTTATGGAATCACTTACCATTCATTTCAGGATATATTCAATGAGAAAAAACTACTTATTTTAGACGTAGATGAAGAAAAGAGGAAAATTCAATTTTTTGCCTGCTTTTCGCGAGATTCGATATTGCGAGGGAAAAACAAGTCCATTTTGCAACACAAGCGATAGTTCAAAATCTATTTATGGAATCACTTACCATTCATTTCAGGATATATTCAATCAAAAAACCAGAGAAAAAACTGCTCATTTTAGACGTAGAAGAAGAAAAGAGGAAAATTCAATTTTTTTGCCTGCTTTTCGCGAGATTCGAGATTGCGAGGGAAAAACAAGTCCATTTTGAAAAAATCAAAGAACGCATGCGCTATTGCGCTCATGAATCAAGGAGGTAAAAAAGCAGTGGATAAAAGCAAAAAAGTGAAGCCCAATATTTTACAGTGTTGCCGGTCTACCTGTCTTCATGACAAAAAAAAATCAAGACAAAAAAAAATCTGATTCATTTTTCCATTGACCATTCCAGGATCTAGCACAGGGGAGCGTGTTGAGGACGAGATTTTTCGAGAAAAATCCCATGACAACAGTAGGGGGATGGGATTTTACTTTCCATAAAACGTCCCTTTCCCACCATAAATTCTTTGTTTATTTTTGACTTGTAATTTTTATAAATTTTTTTTCAAGTTCTCAATACTTACTTGGTACACATTTTATTGTGTGTGATATTCAAACTGTAAAAGCATATCAAGAAAGATGGTAATGATAGTTTTTTTTTTCTCTTCTTTTTTTTTTACAAGGAAATGTGGTAGTTTTATTTAGACATTGGAGCTTGTAATAACTTTCACGTAGGGGCCACTGATCCCTGGTCACAAACCTAAATAAAATACAGGTCACAATCATACCTGTATTCTGTATTCTCTTGAGGAAGTTCCGGCAGCTAATACCAACAGCAAACTACACCACTGTCGCCAAATCCTGAGTCAACAGTCTCGAGACACATTAACACAAGGAATGTTCTATATGATTCGACTAATGACTTCCCTCCAGACAAGAGCAATCAATAAATTACACGACAAGGTATATGGAAACAAAATCCCCGGGATTTCCAAGAACTTGTTATTAAGAGAGCATCAGGGGAAAGAAAACACTGTTTTTAGTAGCATCAGAATTAAGCAGAAGAATAACACCAAATTACTGATATTCCTCAAGGAAACTAATAGCATCGGAATTAAGCAGAAAGAAAACACTATTTTACTGATGTTCGTTTCTACACCGAGAAGAGGCACAATACTTCCCATTTAGGTGCTGGGTCAACACGAGAACACCAGAAAGTAACCCGTAGAAATATTTTCAATCGAAAAACGAGTACAAATTTTTGTCGATGGTGGAATTCGAATGCGGGACCTTCTGCATGGCAAGCAAGCGCGTTACCACTGGACCAACTTACCTCACCAAGAAGGAGTACTTCAATAGTGCACGCACTGACTGATTTGGAGAACATACTTACACATTTTGTATTTGGTAGGTGTTGAAAAATGATCATTTTTATAACATTTACATGCCATTTAACTACAAAAATAAATAAAAATGCCGTTTTCTTGGGTTTACTAAAAAAAAAGGTAGGGAATATACGATTAAGTAATTAGTTTTTTGTGTTCTAAACATCTTTGTTCTTATAATTTTTTTCGTACGACTTACCATTTTCAATAAATAAATACGATTATCTGAAAAAACAGTTATCTTGCCCCTTCATTGCATAACTAAAAGCTCTCGAAACTTCAAGCCGAATGTGCGACCTCAAGATGATAAAATTTTTTCATAAAATTTTCAGGGATTAATCTACTCATCAATACGCAACTTTTGACATATCAGGCGTTTCGAAATTCGAAAAAAAATTTCCAACCCTATAGTTTCACTCCACCCTATTGGATAGGTACTTGCATTCTTCTTCTTTCTTGTTCTTGCCAGTTGCCAGATTGGATTTTTGCCCAGCGTTTCTCAAATTTTTTAACCGTTTTGATTGGTTAAAATGTGGCGCGAGATTTTTAAAATTTAGGCATTTTGCAGACTGCAGCAGTGTTGCCAAAAATCACCGTAATTTGTGCGGTAATGAATTTTGTACGGTAATCGGTAATATGCAAACATACCTATACCTACTACAAGTAGGTACAAGTACCAAGTACTAGTACCTAGTTACCTATAGTGGGTGTACAACCATCCTACCCTTTTATATTATCAAGAAAAAGAGACAATATGAAACAATTATGTTGGCACCATATGGACCAATG
>NW_007378367.1:11305-15926 GCF_000475195.1 Diaphorina citri | reverse complement strand
AATATGAAACAATTATGTTGGCACCATATGGACCAATTTGGTCTATTAGATTAGAGGAAGGTACCAAGGATTGTAATTCTAAAGCAAAAATTGCAACCCTGACTAACGTTCGTACCTACATTAAACTTTTTTTTTTTCAGAGGTTTGATAGAGGGAACTTTAACATCTAAGGTCTTATCGTCTCGAAATTGAAGAGAGAAGAATGACAGGATAGGAGGATAGCTGCACTCAAAAACGTCCAAAACGGTCCCTAAATCTCCTAAAATGTCGCTCAAAGGTCGCAAAAAAATAACGTTGAAGCAGCCATGGTTTGCGACCTTGCATGAACTGACGTCATCACGAAAAAATGGCTGCCCGCGAAAATTTTGTGCGTTTCAAAATTCGAAAATTTCAAACGAAGATTTCTCCTCTTAGGAAGCCTCAAATGAAATTTTAAGCATTTCTATTGATATCAGCGTGTTTCGAACTTCCTTTATCAGCGAAGAAAAAAAAAGGTGGTTGAGCCCCAATGTCCAGACTCCAGAAGTGGCAGAAGTAATGTCAGTCAAGTGGTGTGGTTGTGATAAAAGGAAATCTCCCACATTTTTCTCTCTTTCACTCCTGGAACAGTGAAAGTGTTTCAGACAGATTCACAAACCTATTTGAATGTTGTCCTTATCAGAATGTACACTCTGGTTTCTGGATTTTACAAGTACATGCTACGGAAGGATGAGTTTTGTGTGTTGATTCTTGGCTTAGACAATGCTGGAAAAACTGTAAGTATGTGTCTCTTCACTAAGGTTTGGGTTGGTTCTATGTATACTCTTGTTGATTCTTGGCTTAGACCCTAGACTCTAGACAATGCTGGAAAAACTGTAAGTTGTGTCTCTTCACTAAGGTTTAGGTTTGATCTATGTACCTACCTATACTCTTCTCACAGGTTCATGTTGAATTGGTTGTTTATCTCTGAGCATTCACACCTCAAAGCTTAATAATGTTTGAGCATGGAAGAAGCTGTGGTGGTGTTTTTGTTTTATCAGCTTTAGCTTTATCTGATTGGTGATTGGCTAAATAAAGATAAAATATCTTCTTTGTCAGCTTTATGCTTTTGGTAGAGACTTGCCATACATTCAGGTTTTATCACGACAGTCCTGAAGCTTATTTTTTTATTTATTTATTTATTTATTTTTTGTTCCATAATACAATTACAATTGCTTAGAACATTACATTAAAATAATAATAATAATAATAATAATAATAATAATAATAATAATAATAATAATAATAATAACAATAATAATAACAATGGTAATAATAAAAGCAAGAGTAACAATAGAAAATAATAATGAATAAATAAATAAATGAATTGATGGTACAGTAGATAGGTACAATAAAATAAATATTGAATATATAAATCAATGCTTGAGTAATGCGGCTGGGGTGTCATCATGCCAGGCCGGCTTACCTCGTCCTCTGCAAGGAGTAGGGCTCCAGGACCATCAGTTTCTCCCTCAGAATGTTCTCAAATGTATCCCGGTCCATGGTCCTCCACGTGGCAGGTAGTTGGTTGTAGTAGACCACTCCAATATAATAGTAACTGGAGTGGTCTACTCTGGGGACTAGGAGGTGACGATTTCCCCCTCTGGTTGGGTACTGATGACTGAGGGTGGGGAATTGTTCTTGATGAGTGTGAACTAATGACAGAAGGCGCAGGATAAAACTGCCATAGAAGGTGAGTATTTGATTTTCCCTGAAAAGACCTCTGCAGCTGGATCTTCTATTGAGGTTGAATATTGATCTTAAGGCCCGTTTTTGTAACTTAAATATTGAGTCTGCAGTATGTTCCAAGGACGCGACTGTAACAATTTGGTAAAAATCTGATAGTCACCCATCCTGATATTAACCAAAGTGATTGTTGCTTAACCCTTATTTCGTATAAACGGTAAGAGATATCGAAAACATTTGGTCATTCGGATGTGAATACTCTAGTCAATGTGATTTTTCACGCCGAATCGAATGGTGTTACTTTTAGTACTGTCTGACTTACGGTTGAGAAGTTGCGGTTTCGATACTTCCCTGTGTCGACAAATTTCCCTTTTATTCGTGAACCGTTACCAAATGAGCAAGTGAATAGTTAATCCCATGTGATTTTTCACGGGGAATCGAATGGTGCTACTTTTAGCACTCTCTGACTTACATTTGAGAAGTTGCGGGTTCGATACTCCCCTGTGTCAACAAATTCCCTTTTATTTGTGAACCGTTACCAAATAAGCATGTGAATAGTTGATCCCATGTGATTTTTCACGCGGAATCGAATGGTGCTACTTTTAGCACTCTCTGACTTACATTTGAGAAGTTGCGGGTTCGATACTCCCCTGTGTCAACAAATTTCCCTTTTATTACATTTTTTTTTTTTACTTTCTATTTCTTTTCAAATACCTACGTATTCTGCAAATGTAATAGAAAGTCGTGTGATGTTCACACCAGATTTTTTTTTTTTTTCTTTATCCTAAACACCTTGAAAACCTTTAAAATGTTTTGCCGTATGTCAAAAACATATGTTTGCCATACACCTAGATTGAAATCTTTGGTAATTATGCAGAAGTCACATCCGTGGGAAAGAAAAGCTCCTTTTTGTATTTAACCTAACCCTATAATAACACTAATCACTGTTCTAATTGTGAAAACTCCTTCTTGTGTTTAACCTAAACCTATAATAACAATAACACTGGTCACTGCTTGTTTGTGCCAGTTCCTTTGGTAGCAATATTCCACGGACGTGACTTCTGCACAAGTACCAAATCTTTAAACTCAATTTCCTGGAAGTAGGGATTTTTGACATACGGCATTTGTGCTTAGCAGAGTAGCTCAGGGAAGAGAGGATGGTAGGGAAAACTATCTATTGAACAGTTGCATTTGCAACCAGAATATCTATACAGAGTATTACAGAGTGTACTGATGAATTGTAGATACCTACCTATTGGGTGAATATACAATCTTATATTATAAAATCAAGATCAATTCACTCATTCACATTTCACACACTGATTGCTCTATCTCCTGAACCACAACATCTAGAAAGCTGAAATTTGGTAGGAATATTCCTTTTATGGTCTAGGTGTGCAATAAGAAAGGATTTTGCAAAAATCTAAACCGATCCTGAGTTATGATCAATTTCTGATCGCTAAAATCTCCATAAGAAATACACAGAGTGCAGAGACTGTGGGAGAGAAATGTTCCGCTCTCGACCAACATTTTGAGTTTCGTTTATGTTTTTAGTTTGATAACTATGCAACTAATAGGGAGTGTGCAGCACCACCATATTTTTTATTATTTTCTACATTCTGATTCTGGAGCAAAGCAATGGAATTCAGCTAGTAATTACCATAGGACCAGCCTGATTCTCTTGTAAGATTTCACTTTATCTTTACAGACATACTTGGAATCAGCAAAAACAAAGTTCACCAAAAACTACAAAGGTATGAATCCTTCTAAGATTACAACAACAGTTGGCTTAAACATAGGGCAAATAGACATCAATACTGTCAGACTCAACTTTTGGGACTTGGGAGGACAGTTGGAACTTCAGTCTTTGTGGGACAAGGTAAGTTTCATCATTACATTTACCTACTGAAGTTAAATTGTTTAAAAAATGTTCAATTGTAAAAGTTGTGTTGTGTCATCTTGTAACAATGCAATATTCACTGGAGTATATCCCACCTGGAGAGCTTTTGTGACACAGTTGGGCCCTCAACATGTACCTAATATGACACTGGCAACAGCCATTTTCAAATTGTACACCCAGACTTACAAGTTGTGTTCTTATTTCACTCAGTTAATAGATCCGAAATTTACAGATTAGGTATTACTTATTACATCACACATGGCCATGATGCTTAGCGGGTAATCAAATAAATAAAAAAACTTATTACATGATGAGCTGTGAGATTGTAAAACATGGCCATCCCCCCATCTTAATTTTTGAATTTAGAAATCTGCAATCCTGGGAATCAGTCCGTTTTTTTTTTTTTTCCTTTTTTTTTTTTTTTTTAAAAAATTAACTCCTTGGTGGATTTTTTTTTTTTTTTTTTTTTTTTTTTTTTTTTTTTTTTTTTTTTTTTTTTGTAGGAAACAAATCAGGCACTTGTTTAGGGGGAGCCCTCCAACTTTAAAGTCCTGCATGAGAACCCCCTACTTGTGATACATCCGAAAAGGCCTTAAAAACATAGTACATTGATACCAGGGTCTCCACTCCAATTTTTTAAAAAGGTACACTGGAAGTGAAATGAAAAACATGCTCTCAGCTTGCAGTGGGTTGGTGTCATACCCACATTGGAATGAAAAACAGAGCTCAATTTTAATTTTTACTTTCTTTTTCCCATATTCTTCCACCGATAGAGGAAGTACCAAAAATGGGAAATTCATTTTGATCGGTTATATGTTACTTGTGCTTTATGAACACACTGTACCTATTAACCAGCCTAAGGCGGCGGTGACATTACTCCGAATTTTAAGTGCGAAAACTTTCGAAAATTTCGCACGCGAAAGTGTGGTGACACTATTACGAATTGACACGAATTCTGCATGCGAATTTAAATACCAAGTTCAGTTTAGATTGTGTTGTGCTACTGACTGTGTGTGG
>NW_007378367.1:6827-11271 GCF_000475195.1 Diaphorina citri | reverse complement strand
TAGGAGAAAGCCAGCCGTTCCGAGAACGAATATTATCCCATCAGAATAAAATCCGCCCCGGGCGGGAATCGAACCCGCGGCCTAGCGCTTACAAGGCAGACGCACTACCAACTAAGCTAACTAGGCTGGCTACTCCGAATTTTAAGTGCGAAAACTTTCGAAAATTTCGCACGCGAAAGTGTGGTGACACTATTACGAATTGACACGAATTCTGCATGCGAATTTAAATACCAAGTTCAGTTTAGATTGTGTTGTGCTACTGACTGTGTGTGGAGTGTGTGTGTGTGTGTGTATGTGTGTGTCTGTGTGTGTCTGTGTGTGTCTGTGTGTGTGTGCGTGTGTGCGTGTGTGCGTGTGTGTGTGTGTGTGTGTGTGTGTGTGTGTGTGTGTGTGTGTGTGTGTGTGTGTGTGTGTGTGTGTGTGTGTGTGTGTGTGTGTGTGTGTGTGTGTGTGTGTGTGTGTGTGTGTGTGTGTGTGTGTGTGTGTGTGTGTGTGTGTGTGTGTGTGTGTGTGTGTGTGTGTGTGTGTGTGTGTGTGTGTGTGTGTGTGTGTGTGTGTGTGTGTGTGTGTGTGTGTGTGTGTGTGTGTGTGTGTGTGTGTGTGTGTGTGTGTGTGTGTGTGTGTGTGTGTGTGTGTGTGTGTGTGTGGTGGGTCTGCATTGTGTATGTGAGAGTGATTCGTTTTGTGTGTGTGGTGGGTCTGCATTGTGTATGTGAGAGTGATTCGTGTTGTGTGTGTGGTGGGTCTGCATTGTGTGTGTGTGGTGGGTGTGTGTGTTTATGTGGTGGTCCCGTAAGAAGGACGCACTATTTAATTATTATAGTATCTATCATTTCACTATCTTTATCTCATTACTTCAATGAAAATAAACAACCTGGGCCCGTCCCTCCGAGAATTTTTTAGCCCGTAGTTTATTCGATCGTGAATTAGAGAAAATCAGTACCTATATACCTACCTAATTTGTTTAATATTCAGTTTATTATTATTCTTGATTTGATTTTTTTTTTATTTTATTTTCATGTAATTCATGTAATGATTAAAAATCAAGACTAGAGCCTGTTCGCCCTTTATTCCCAATATAATGTTTAAGTCACCCATCCATTTATTGGCCTTTCTCGGCGTAGCTTAACACAGGAGGCGCTAAGACCGGTCTTAAATTATCGACTGAAGTATTTATTTATTTTTACAATTTTACGGATTGAAAAAGAAAAAATCCATTTTACAAATTACAGAGACTAATAGGGTACTTAGAACTAACCTTAAATCGTGATTAGAGAAAATCAGTACCTATATACCTACCTAATTTGTTTAATATTCAGTTTATTATTATTCTTGATTTGATTTTTTTTTTTATTTTATTTTCATGTAATTCATGTAATGATTAAAAATCAAGACTAGAGCCTGTTCGCCCTTTATTCCCAATATAATGTTTAAGTCACCCATCCATTTATTGGCCTTTCTCGGCGTAGCTTAACACAGGAGGCGCTAAGACCGGTCTTAAATTATCGACTGAAGTATTTATTTATTTTTACAATTTTACGGATTGAAAAAGAAAAAATCCATTTTACAAATTACAGAGACTAATAGGGTACTTAGAACTAACCTTAAGTACGTAGGGGAAGGGTGGGCAAAACGGACACCTTAAGGGAAATTGATTTTTGTATTTTTTATAGCATACGTTTTTGAACCCTTTGAGTTTTCATATGGTAGCACACTAACATTTCTTTCATGTGGTAGCACTTGCTCATGTCTAAACATTCCATTTCTGTTATAAAACGCCATCTCCTAGACCTCTACAAAAAACCGTTTTGCCCGCACATGGTAGGCAAAATGGACACCCCTGTCCATTTTGCCCACCCAGAGAATTTTCCAAACATATGAAACAAAATAAAGGTACAACTTGTTATTATATTAACAAAATGTTTTATAGATACTAGATACCTAGAAGAAGTAAAAAGACTATCACATAAAAAATAAAAAAAAAAACAACTTTTAGAATGTAGTTAAGTGGTGCGGGCAAAATGGACACTCTAAGTAGTCTTGTAGTCTGTCCATTTTGCCCGGCTAACAAAGTGGCCATCTTGCCCGTTCTTCGTATTTCTAGAAAATATCACTTTTTTGATTTATAGAAAGCACTGAAACAAAAGGTAAGCACTGCAAAATGACACTCATAAAATTTACTATTGAACAAAATTAAGAAATAAAGCATAACACTTACCGTTGAATTTTGATGATCAAAAAATGCACTCCTCAAAATAACATCGAGACACTATCATTAAACATGACGGCAGATAACTCGCAAACTAAATGACTCTGGGTCCAGACATTAAATCAAAACAATAATCAGATGCGTACGGCCTAATTGACAGAGGTCCCGTGAGAGTGCAGCACAAGACAGTGGAGATTTCACCAAAGTCCATTTTGCCCGCACTGGCCGTTTTGCCCACCCTTCCCCTACTAATATTAATAACAATCTAATAAAAATCTAATACTTCTATACGTTATGGATAACGTGTAGAATAACCATGATGTTTGCCAACCTCCGGAACGGAGACGGCACCTCAAGAAGAAGAAGAAGAAGAAGAAGAAGAAGAAGAAGAAGAAGAAGAAGAAGAAGAAGAAGAAGAAGAAGAAGAAGAAGCAGGTAGGTAGATATAATGTAGATAACCAAGTTAGTATGGAAATTTAACCATATGTCAATACATAAAACTAAAATATTAAGGTATCTAATAGGTAGGTACGAGTAGTATTTATAATAATGTTATGTTTTGTCAGGGGATCTAAGATACATATTGTGACCGCTAGACGAATCGATTTTAGATTTGAGAAGTAGTTTTAACGTCTCATCCTTAGTAATGGTTAAATTGTAAAGGGGAGTTTGTAGAGTCTTCAAGTAATTGAACTCGGGTGGTGCTAGAGATTCCTGAGAGTAAATTGCTGAGAAATTACTAGCAAATAATTCTACAATGTCTTGTCCATTGTCTGCTTTTGAGTTGTTAAGATGCATGGACTCAGGGATATAATTTTCATTTTTATTGTTTTTAATAAAATACCAAAATTTTCTTGGGTTTTGTTGGAGATTCAACTCTGTTTCGTGTATGAAGCGAGAATAGTCTCTACTTGCAAGTATTTTGCATTCGCGCCTAAGATAACTGAATTGGAGTCTCAGATTTTGAGTGCCATATGATTTTAATAATTTATGCGTTCTCTTTTTTGCGAGGATTAAGTTTTTGAGTGGGGAACTGACCCATTTTGGGAACTTGAAATCCTTTAGAGCTTTTTGGGGTATGTGTTTCTCAATCAGTCCTTTCATGTGTTTGTAGAAATGATCGGTTGCTTCATCTGAGTTGGCATGTTTATCGAATTCAGATTTCCAATCAGTGTTTCTAAGTGTTTCGCATATAGATACATAATCACCATCTCTAAAGCAAAGTATTGGTTAGTGTTTTCTGACAGCAAAGTTTTATTGTCTTGTTTAATATTATACTCTAATAAATAGATGTCAATATCCAGTGCCGGATGGTACGAGTCAATCTCAAGCAGGGGATCAGGTGATTCTGTTACTGTGATATGCTTCGGTTCTAAGTTTGAAAAAAAAAAATAAGGTCCAAAGTTGAATGCGAGACTGTATTAGAATATAATAACCGCAAGCCAATAAGAAAATGGTACAAAAAGTCAGCTACTGCTACGTAGTTACAAGAAAAGGAACAATCTCCACTTAGGGTGTGAACCTGTAGACTCTAAGATCTACTGTTGTCAGACTGTCATAAGAGAAACGAAAGAAGTACTTAAGGTGATCTAAGATTACCTTCAAAGCACGAAGGTATAACAAGATCTGAGCTGCTGGAACGACAAAGTTGAAAAACAAGAGAGCCAAAAAGTAAAGGAAGCATCAAAAAAAGGTCTTACAGGTGAGAAAAAAGGTTTTGAATAAGTGAAGAAAGCCGTTCCGACTTAGCGAGTTTTTAAAAGCTGGTTTAGAAGCGCAGGACTTCTTATGCTATGTCTAAGTCCTAGTCTCCCCACTCGCGCGAGGTCCTGACAGCGAACCCAGATCCGTACCATCCGTGCACTTTTTTCGAAGCTTTTATCATGAACTTTTAACATCAGAATTTTGAGTTTGAAAATTTTAAAATAACGTACCTCGTTCAAGTTTACAAAGCGGAATACAGATTTAACATGGAATGAAAGCGGACTTACATGCAATCACTTTATATTTTCAGATGTGGCTGAGTCACCTTCTACCATGACTTATAAATTGGGTTGGTGTTTCAGGAGAAATGACCGCTAGATTTTGAATGGTCTCTAACTTACCTCTGCTCTACTTGTACATGTAATTGTATAATCGTGGATGTAATGGATGACCGAGTATAAGACATACCTTCGATTATGGTTAAAACAGGAGTGACACGTAGAATTTGATAGAACTTGTTAAATTGGTGTA
>NW_007378367.1:0-3915 GCF_000475195.1 Diaphorina citri | reverse complement strand
TTAATTTTAAATTTGAATGTAATAGTGAAATAAAGGTGTTCCTGGTCCTAAAAACGCCAAAAATCACATCCATTTTTTCCCGAAAAAACCTCGGCACCGCCGAGAATCGAACCCGGACCTCCTGCGTGCAAGCCTAGTGTGATACCCACTCGGCCACGGAGGTTGCTACGTTTGGTAAGTATGCTTCATTTCTAGTTCATTTTAGGTAAGTAAGGTAGGGATTCCTTTATTTTCAGCATTATTAAAAAAAAAAAAAAAAATCACTACCCATCTCTGTGTGTCAAACAAAATTTTTGAATGTTTTGATCTAAGTATTTTTTATTTTACAAATAGGGTATACCTAAAAAACTGATTACAAAAAATTCAACTGATTGGCCATAAGGAGTACGAAAATGAGCTGACTGACCATAAGACAATATGCAAAACGGCGGTTCACATCGTTTGGCGAAAGAAAATTTCGGAAAAGTCGTACCATTTTCCAGTAATACAGGAAAAACCACTTTCGGGATCATAAAACTCAACTGATTGGCAATAAGGAGTACGAAAATTAGCTGACTGACCATAAGGCAATTTGCAAAACAGCGGTTTACATCGTTTGGTGAAAGAAAATTTCGGAAAAGTCGTACCATTTTCCAGTAGTATAGGAATCGTACTCTTTATTGCTAATCAGTTGAGTTTTATGATCCCGAAAGTGGTTTTTCCTGTACTACTGGAAAATATGGTAGCGAGTCTGCCTTGTAAGTGCTAGGCCGCGGGTTCGATTCTCGCCCTAGGTAGATTTTATCGTAATAAATGACATGTTTAGGGAAGTCATGGGTAATTACTAAAATACAAAGTAAAAAATTGGCTATGTACAATAGTACATAAGCACTTACATACATATTATTATTCTACAACTGCCTACTAAGAAGATAATGATAATGTAGGTACCTACATGAAAATCATTTTTCATATTTTAATTATTTTTTTTTCAACTATAAAGTTATGAAAAAAGTAACTATGGCTATCCATAAAATATTTTTAAATGATAAAATTATGTACAAAAAAATGATCGCAGTTGGATTTGAACCCCCACCCCACCCGCTCAGCAGTCTGTCAATCCGCGCTCCTTACCACTTGGACACTCCGACTTTTGAATCTACGTAGCACAAAACTTCCTTATTAATCAACTCGAGCGATAATTTAAAATTTTTCTTATTGCCTTATGGTCAGTCAGCTAATTTTCGCACTCCTTATGGCCAATCAGTTGAATTTTGTGTAATCAGTTTTTTAGGTATACCCTACAAATATTGACTAAAGTGGCAGGTATGGAGGCCTAATATTAGTATAATATTTTTTGTAAGTAGGTATTTTAGTTGTACCTACCTCATTTTCAAAAGTATGCATTATACATTTATGTATGTAATTTGCAGACAAAATGATATCAAATGAGAATCTGATAGGAGTGCCTCTACTTGTTCTGGCTAATAAACAGGACATCCGAGACTGTATGGGCGTAAGAGAGGTGAAACCAATATTCAACAAAAATTCTGCCCATCTCATTGGTCGGCGAGATTGTATGGTCATGCCAGTGTCTGCACTCACAGGGTTAGTAATAGTAATAATGACAATAAGGGTTAGTAGGTATATTACTATAGGTTATGGCAAAAGTAAAGTTTTTGCTTATCAAACTCCCAACCTTTTAGTAATAAAATTTGGTGAGAGCAATTGACCAGACCTGAGTGTATTACTTAGATGGGTTGGAGTGTTGGAGATCATTTTTTTTTTTTTTTTTAAAAGAGGTTTGACAGAGGGATTTGTAACTGCTATGGTCTTATCGTCCCGAAATCGAAGAGAGAAGGAAGACAGGATAGGAGAAAGCCAGCCGTTCTGAGAACGAACATTATCCCATCGGGATAAAATCCGCCCCGGGCGGGAATCGAACCCGCGGCCTAGCGCTTACAGGGCAGACGCACTACCAACCAAGCTAACTAGGCTGGCGGTTGGAGATCAAAGACTATCCCCTTGCAGGCAACACGTTTGTATTGTACGCGCGCATACGTTTCTGCACAATTAATCTGTTTGTGCGCATACGTTTCTGCGCATTTCTTAGGTATACTCACTACTCTGAACCTTTTTATTAGAATGGCAAATAAAAATTGAATTTTCGACCTTATAAAGTTACTTTTTCGGAGTTTTGATTTTTATCCAAATGCAACTGCTCCATTGTTCAATACTCATAATAATATCTCCTCTCTCTCTCTCTCTCTCTCTCTCTCTCTCTCTCTCTCTCTCTCTCTCTCTCTCTTTCTCTTCTATCTCTCTCTCTCTCTCTCTCTCTCTCTCTCTCTCTCTCTCTCTCTCTCTCTCTCCCTCCCTCCCTACAAATTTTAGTTGTTTAATTGTTAAGAAAGTACAGTTGTGGTTTTATTTTCATGTTTCAGGGAAGGCATTGATGAGGGAATTAGATGGCTTGTAGAATGTATCAAACGAAACTGTGATGTAAGACCACCTCGAAATTTAGAAGATACGTGATAAAGGGACAATATTGGATATATTTTTATGTTTTTTATGTTATATTCATACATTGCCAGGTATGCAATTTCTTTCTTCAACTTTACTCTTTTTATGAGCTGCTTTTTACTTTTCTATCTTATAGGAAGGAAAGTAATGTATTGAGGCAAAATTTTCTATGGTCAGTTTTTAATGCCAAAACACGTTTTGAGGTCCCTAGAGCCTAAATCCAAAGTTTCAGCCACTGGTCCGTGTGAGAACGGTAAGAGCTAGACATAAATTTTGGTATGCAGCTGTCAAATATGACAAGCATGCGACACAAAACTTTTGGGTAAGATGGGTGCTGCGGTTAGCGGTATTTTGACCGCTTTATGCTTGGTATTCATGGAACTGGTGAAATCTGTCGATAACACTGGTCTACAAAATGAAATGACCTGCGAGTTGCAAGCCAAGTTTTCATCGATTCGAGGGTTTTCGAAGTTGTTGAATCCGAATATGATAATCTTTTTTTCTGGATTGGTTTAAAAAAAAAATCGCAATTTTACGACCATAACTTTACGCTTTATTTGTTTAATTTTAGGAAGACTTTAATTTTAGGAAAATTGATTAAATACTTATACATATTGTTCTGAATCCGAATATGACCTTAGGTTTCATTTAAATGTAACCAAACTTCCGCTATGTCCAAAAACCCGTCGGAAAAACAGCAAAAAAAGTCATTTTTTACACATTTTATGCCTAAAATTTTCTTTTCTGATCACTTAAAAAAAAAAAAAAAAAATGCCGGTGGCAAAGTGAAAGCGTCGAAGACCAATTGGGTCCCTCCATGGTCAAAAGTACGGTAGCTACTTTTTTTCCATGCAGCGGGAAAGATCTTACATGACAAAATATGTAGGTAAATGATACCTTATACTCATAAATCATCTCCTGAATCGGTCATTGCAAAAAACAAAAAATCAAAGAACTACCTACGTTAGGGTGGAGCGTTAATTTTTTTTCGTAATGTAATAGTGAAATAAAGGTGTTCCTGGTCCTAAAAACGCCAAAAATCACATCCATTTTTTCCTAAAAAAATTGGTTGATGCGCCGCAGGCGATTTGAAATTTTCAAATTTTCCAATTTTGGACCTATTTTCCCTGAATTTTCTAATTTTTTCGGTAAATCCTATTTTATTGTAATAGTGATTTATGTAAAGTAAAGAACACTAAGTTTTTTTCTATGACATAAAAAAGTCAAATTTCGAAAGCCAAGATGCGCCCCCGGGCGGTTGAAATTTGTCATTTTTCTGGAAAAACGCTAAAAACGCTACAAATTTTCCAGATTTTTCAAATTTTTTCTAAACACTTTTCCGGGGTGTAATAGCAATAATAAGTTAATTTATAATCTTAGAAAGCATGTACCAAAAGTTGATAGGTAAATTTT
>NW_007378366.1:4691-120425 GCF_000475195.1 Diaphorina citri | reverse complement strand
ATTGATGATAAAAGATGAAACAGTATGAATTTGTATGATCTTTAACTTTTTCTTTGTGTTGGTGATCTATGCAGGTGGGGAAGTAGTGAAATTTTCGATAATTTCTTCCGTAAGTGTGATCATGTGTGGAATGTTCTCTATCTACATATATCTCTCTCTCATCATCATCATCATCATCATCATCATCATCATCATCATCATCATCATCATCATCATTATTATTATTATTATTATTAGTATTATTATTGCACAAGTAACAAGAGTGTTTATTTGATGAATTCACTCCGACAGGTATAACATATCCACATCAAAATAAAGTTTAACCAAACACTGAACCCCTGAGTGAAGTATTTTTGTGACATTTTTACTTTCCTTATCCTATAGGAAGAAAAGTAATGTAATCGGGTCAAATTTTCGATGGTCAATTTTTAGTGAAAAAAAAAAAAAAAAAAAAACGTTTTGAGGTCCCTAGAGCCTAAATCCAAAGTTTCAGCCATTGGTCCGTGTGTGTGTCCGTCTGTCTGTGTGTCTGTCTGTCTGTAAACAAAATATCTCGAGAACAGTAAGAGCTAGAGACTTGAAATTTGGTATGCAGCTGTCAAATGTGATAAGGATGCGACATGAAACTTTTGGTCGAGATCGCTGTAACGCTTGGTGGTATTTTGGTCGCTTTTTGATCTCGGAAACGGTGTGAGCTAGAGACTTGAAATTTGGTATGTAGTCTACAAACGTGACAAGGGTGTAACACTTTTGGTTACGATAGGTGCTGCAGTTGGCGATTTTCGACCGCTTTTTGGCGGTTTTCAGCTATATTGACTAAACGGTTAGAGAAATTGTAAAAGATACAATAGCAGAACACCCAAGTAAGCATCATTCAATAGGACAAGGAAAGTCGTGTGATGTTCACACCAGATTTTTCATAAAAATTAGCAAAATTTCACTCAGAGGTCTTCTTCCTCCTACAGATAACCGTTGAAAATACAGAAGTGGGCCTGCGACAGAAAGTGTGGTCGCGCTATTACGTCCAAAGAGGAATCTCCTTGGTGAAAAATAATAAAAATACAGCTAATGTTACCGAGGACGAAAATCTGACTAATCGGATGTGATTTTGAAATCCTTGAAATGTATCCCCAAAAATCTTTATCGATGGGAAATTCAAACCATTGGAAAACCGTTGCCTATTTGTTAACGTGATTAGAAACAGCCCTGAGTTGACTTTTTGATTCACCCTGAACATGAACATGAAAGCACGTAATGCATACTTGAGCCAAGCTTAACATGGGCACGCGCTTGACATTGTGCTAACGGCAGGTGTCCTGATCCAAATCATAGAAAACCTTGGCAATCACATTTAACATTGACAAGATTATTTGAACTTGACTAGGATTCCTACATCAAGTTCAAGATTATCGCAATCACTTTGCCAAGTGTTTCATTGGCATTAACTCTCTACTTTATTGTTACCAGTGCTGCGCCATCGTGTACAATATTTTACTTTAGTGACCAAAAATAACTGTACGCTATAACTTCTGTATGCTATAGGCCTATAGGAACAAACTTTTAACATGAACGCTATTGCTATTATTTGCGACCCATCAAATCGACCCATCAAATCAGAGTGTTTTTTGCTCCCAAATCTGCGACCCATCAAATCAGAGTGCGACCCATCAAATCAGAGTGTTTTTTGCTCCCAAATCTTATGGTTTCATTATTATTTCAATTTGGTCCAATATTTCACTGTTTTCGATTTGCGCCATGTTCTAGAAATCCGTGAATCCTACATAACAAGAACAACAACACCAACAACTAGTATCCTGTAGGGAGGAATACCAGATGAGTTCGAGAATCCCAAATCATCCGATTTGGGTCCCAACTCAAAAAAAGGTCATCCCGAGTTGCGTCCCCGGTACCTGAGATTGAACCTATATACTTGAGACCATAATAAAGTAAATAAATAAGTATCTAAGGAACAGGGTGACCAAAAATAACTGTACGCTATAACTTCTGTATGCTATAGGCCTATAGGAACAAACTTTTAACATGAACGCTATTGCTATTATTTTTGTACTTGTCTTTTGTGTTTAACCTAACCCTATAATAACATTGGTCAGTGCTCAAATTTCGGCAAAGGTGTACCGAACAGGTAGATAATTCTTCGTCAAAGGTGTACTGCCAGTACCCTTGTTACATTGTCGTCAAATGAAGGATTGGAAAAAATCTTCATGCTATAGATACATAGTACATACCTAGTATTGTTGTATTCAGTTCTATGTATTTACCCTACGAATCATTACAACTTTTCCAACAAGGTAAATTTTAACAATCACCTGTAGGTACCTACATGATGAAAGCTGAAAAAATGCTGCGTACAGTATTTTTTTGTCACCCTGTACTACATGTACCTATACCTTCAAACTAGGATAAGTATATAAAGTACATAGTTCTAGCTCAGGGACGCAACTCAGATGATAAATTTCAGAAATGGGACTCAAATCGGACGGACGCAACTCGGATATCACAGTCGGGACTCAAGTCAAATCCCCCCATCCTCTAGAATCTAGATGTAGAAATAGACCCCAGGAATATTGTTTCATAAATGTCATTGTAAAATGTTGCGGCAACTTAAGTTAGAGCGTAACAAGTACATAATAAAAGATACGTTTTCGGCCATTCGCAGTGCAGTTCGTGAAATGAAAATTAAAAAAGGCGAAAGGAAGTACCTCAGGGTTATAGCATACCACTGATGGTAAAGATAATTTAATGAATAAGAAGACACCCTTCCTTCTTCCTCTCGTACTTATAGATTCTATACATATAAAAAGAAATTGTTGACGTTTTGCATTTTTCTCTATGAGAATAATTTGGCTAAGGCCAAGTTAGCATCATTAGTTGAGTAACGGGAATCCCGAGTTGGAACGATGTATTACGTGGTATATTCTCATTCTCATATTATATGTATAGTATTCTGGATCTGGCTGGCTAGTACATTGAACTCTACATCACTCTACTCAGTGGAATACCTGTAATAAGTACCTATCTTCGAGATTTTTTTTCCAACTTTTTAGCCCGTCCTTCCTTTATTATTACGATAGTAATAAACAAGCTGGGTCCGTCCCTCCGAGAATTTTTTAGCACGTAGTTTATTCGATCGTGGTTAAAGAAATACCTATGTACCTTGTAAGAATTAAGTGTACGTCAAAAATTAACTCGTGACAAGCATGAGGCACATATCTACCTACGTTTTGAAAAATTTCGCCTGCGGCGCTGAAAATTTGAAGTTGGATCAAACTGCATATCTGAAGGGTTGTAGCCCAAATTTTAAAATATTCGCCTGCGGCGCTCTAATTTAATTTGCTCTATTTAGTATTCATCTGGAAAAAGGTTCAAAATGTGTAGAAGTATTGCGCCAAAAGTAAAAAACAAAAGATTTCAGGAAGATGCTTTTTGAAATTTTTCGCCTGCGCCACTGCAGATTTGAAATTCGATGGGACTGCGTTTCTGAAAGGTGTACCGACCCATATTAAAAAAAATTGCCTGCAGCGCAGTTCATTCGATGAGTGAATACTTACATCTTGTGGGAGCTCAAGCTCATAGATCAGAGGAAAAGAATCTAATGAAATCAAGTGACTTGAACTCTAAATATGGGGAAAAAATTCGCCTGCGCCGCAATTTGTTTCTGGTGCAAATTGGGAATTCAAAAACCAAGGTCCAAAGAAAAGTATTGAGGAATTTTTGATTTCGAACCGGCTTGCGGCTAGCGGCTTAGGTTCATTAATGTTTGAAAAAAAATCCAAGAATTAGGTACGTCAAAAATTAACTCGTGACAAGCATGAGGCACATATCTACCTACGTTTTGAAAAATTTCGCCTGCGGCGCTGAAAATTTGAAGTTGGATCAAACTGCATATCTGAAGGGTTGTAGCCCAAATTTTAAAATATTCGCCTGCGGCGCTCTAATTTAATTTGCTCTATTTAGTATTCATCTGGAAAAAGGTTCAAAATGTGTAGAAGTATTGCGCCAAAAGTAAAAAACAAAAGATTTCAGGAAGATGCTTTTTGAAATTTTTCGCCTGCGCCACTGCAGATTTGAAATTCGATGGGACTGCGTTTCTGAAAGGTGTACCGACCCATATTAAAAAAAAATTGCCTGCAGCGCAGTTCATTCGATGAGTGAATACTTACATCTTGTGGGAGCTCAAGCTCATAGATCAGAGGAAAGTAATAACAAAAGGTATAGTGGACGGGCTATTGTATTCGCTTCGGTGTCGTCTGTCTGTCTGTCACTCTGTCTGTCCCATATAGAAAGATTTATCCAAACCTGGTCGACCTATATATCAAATTGAAGGTCCTTTTACCAGGAACACGAAAGTGGTGGTGCAAATTTTGCCCAGAAAACCTTAAAGCCATTTTAGATAACACTTCAGTCGTTATTTTAAGACCGGTTTTAGCGTCACCTATGTTAAGCTACGCCGAGCAAAGCCAATAAATGGATGGGTGACTTAAAGTTAATTGAGTAATTGTGGGATTTTTTTTTCACATTTTCTCACACAATTGAGCTCTGATCTTGAAATTTGTCGCGACGACCTATGAACTCAAAGCGAGAAAGTTTTAGATAACACTTCAGTCGATCATTTAAGACAGGTTTTAGCGTTACCTATGTTAAGCTACGCCGAGGAAGGCCAATAAATGGATGGGTGACTTAATCATTATATTGGGAATAACGGGCTCTAGTCTTGATTTTAAATCATTACATGAAAGTAAAATCAAATCAAGAATGATAATAAACTGAATATGAAACAAATTAGGTAGGTATACATAGGTACTGATTTTCTCTAATCTTTAACCATGATCGAATAAACTACGAGCTAAAAAATTCCCGGAGGGATGGGCCCAGCTTGTTAATATTGCAACCAAACACCAAATAAAGTTATATTATCAACAAATTTCAGTGGAGCTCAAACTTCAGTCAAATGAGTCAAAGAGAAACGCTCTCTGTTTTTAATTCTTCCCCCCAAAATCAACGAACACACAATTCTATTTGATCTCACTGGATCTATCCATCCATCTAGCATAGTTAAAACATTACACCACATCAAGGTGTTGATTATAGCAGACAATCGCCGTGAACATAATTATCTACTTAACATATCGAGGTGTACCATATTCCCAACTGAAGCAGGTAACCATTTGGTTATACCTACTAATTCATGAACATGATTAAAGATAGCGGGAACAGAAATCGTTTGATAGTGAAGGCAAAATCAAATCAAGAATAATAATAAACTGAATATTAAACAAATTAGGTAGGTACATAGGTACTGATTTTCTTCAATCACGATCGAATAATCTACGGGCTAAAAAATTCCCGGAGGGACGGGCCCAGCTTGTTTGCCTAGTAACTAGTTAAAAGTTAAAAAGTTGGAATGCAGAAGTTATTTCCTACCTGAATTCTATGAGAAACGCAGTCCTATCGAACTTCAGATCTACAGCGCCGCAGGCGAAATTGAACAAAAAAAATTATGCACCTAAAACTTGTCATGTGTTTATTTTTAACCTAATTCTTAGGTCTAAGAAGTACCTAATTATTTGATACTTCTACATATTTTTCTCCTAATCGCAAGATAACACTAAACACTTAAGGAGCAAAAGAAAGTAGAGCGCCACGCCGCAGGCCAATTATTTATTTATTATTATTATTTTTGAACATTTTGGCAGTTTAGCCTGCTTTCTCTTGGTGCTCAATGGCCGATTTCGGCAATTTAGCTTTCAAATAAATCCAGTCCGCGGACTGAGCTATTTACAGTTGCTCAATTGCTGAATTTCGGGAATTGAGAATTTTTCATTTTTTACTCCGCGGAGTGAGCTATTTTTTCGCTCATTGAGCGAATTCGGGGATTGAGCCTAACAAAGACAGTATTGACACTATTGACAGTAGTATCAATAATATCTTGCATCGTCTATCTCTACAAATAGCCACCAAAAACATAATGATAACCTCAAATAGCCACCAAAAACATAATGATAAGTTGAATATTAAACATAATAATAAACTGAATGCTTGTGTCCGCTTTATATTCAAACCAGGCGAAACCTTGGGGGGCCTCCGTATACGTAATTATAGGTGCCTACCCCACTGATGTCGATGGACCAGGATAGACGCTGTGCTGCTTTTTTTTTTTTTTTTTTTTTTTTTTTTTTTTTTTTTCAGTTCAAGTACCTACAGTGTGTTAACCTAAAAGTGCCTCAAAGGAAATTAACCCGTAAAATCGGTACTTTGCCCCTAAAAGTCACTACACTTTTCAGGTCCTCTAAGCATTCTCTCAACAGGAACTTTTGACGAGGAATCGATTGGTGCAACTCTCAAGTTTGTCCGACTTACAATTAAGGAGTTACGGGTTCGATACTCGGCGAATTACAAAAAATGTTTTTAAAAATGCCTTCAACAGTTTCTATTAAGATATTTCAGCTGTCAAAAAGTTATTCTTATGTAATTTTTCACGCCAAATTGAACGGTTGCTTTTTGGCGGTTGGCAGCTACCGGCAAAATTTCTCCCATGTGATGAAGTGTCATTTAAAGTTTAAAGTATCAACAAATTGATTTTTCTTTTAAGTCGGAAACAACGTTGACTTTGGTTGATATTTGGATGGATGACTGTCCGATTTTTACCAAATTGTTACAGTCGCATCCGTGGATCATGCCGGGAAAGTATACCAAATTTCATCGCTCTACGACACCGTTTTGGAGATATTTGTATACTTATAATATGTAGGTATACAATGTACGTGTAAGTACTTTTGGTACTAGAATTTGAACTTTATTCAAAATTTTGATACTAGTCTTGAGTTGGACACAATGTTGAAAAAATTATACCTACCGTGACATTTTCCTTGTTTATTTTTATTTTATTTTTTTCGGTTATTGGTTGTGATTCATGATTCCAAGTTTATTAGAATAAGAAAGACCAAAGTTCTGTTACTTATACTTGTAATTTTATATAAAGTTTATTTATGCACTACCTATAAATATGTTATGTATTGTGAAGAATACATACACGTATTCTAACTCTGAAAGGTTTCTGTTTGTCATGACATTAGTTAGATTCCGAACAAGGAAGTAATAATTAATTAAAGTTGTTTCAGTAAATCCAACCAATATCTCTCTATCTACAACATAGATACCTAATGTTAAATTATTCCGACACATTGTATTATCATACTGCATAATTATTTATTTAGTATAATATTTCGATATTTTATTATTCAACAAGATTATGAATCATGTGTGCATCACTGATCAGTGATCACTGTCTTGTGAAGATTCAGACATCTTGAGAATTTCAATAACATTGAACATTCTTCTTGTTTACAAGGGAATTTCTGTTATCAGTGTTCAGCGTGTAGTGGCGGCCCGCAGCCCTTATCGGCATGCCAAAAGCTTTTCCTCACCCTCTTCTTGTTTGAAGATCTTTAAGAACATGGTCATGCAAAATCTACATCACACTTGTACCTACTTCTTTTCTGATGAAGAGAAATAATAGGTAAGTATCTTATTAGCTCTTTGAAATCTCTGATATCGGTGGTAGTGCTGGCTATATTGATGGATCCTGTTTATCCCTCTCTTCCTACCTTCCATATAATTCTTGTCTGATCCCGACCCTTCCGCCTTTGCCTGAGCTTATCTAGAAAAAAAAGTTCTAGTTTTTACTCTTCTCTTTTGACTTTATCTCTTGTAAACATCTTTTTTTCTTTATTTCCGTCTTATTACATTTTTTTCTTTTGCTGTTTTAATGGTTTAAAGAAATCTCTGCTTATACGATAAGACATAGCGTTTTTAGATTTTTGTGTCAAGGGAAAGGCATCACGGGAGATTTTGAATTTCGCCTAAATTATACCTTCTAAAGGGGATTGATGTAAAGATTTAAAATTGATGATAAAAGATGAAACAGTATGAATTTGTATGATCTTTAACTTTTTCTTTGTGTTGGTGATCTATGCAGGTGGAGAAGTAGTGAAATTTTCGATAATTTCTTCCGTAAGTGTGATCATGTTTGGAATGTTCTCTATCGTAGCTGGAGTGAGGCCGGAAAAAGCGAGCACGCTTTTCCAGATGGGTGATTATTGCCGATCTAACCACCCATCCGGATACCAACCATACTCAACTTTAGAGATCCATTAGGATCTGGTGAATTCAGCGTGCAATTACCACTTGCTAACTCCATCTCTTAATATGGGCAAAAGAACGGAACTTTTCCAGACATCGCATCGTTCTAGACTCTAGAATCTAGAGTTTCTTCCACAAATCAGATCAGCACGTCTAGATGTCCACAAGAATATGAACGGAGGAATAACATGTGAGGTATGAAACTTATTGTTGTAATTGAGGTAATATTTTCTTCGTTAACAAGATGTCTAGGGAATATGAACGGAGGAATAACATGTGAGGTATGAAACTTATTGTTGTAATTGAGGTAATATTTTCTTCGTTAACAAGATGTCTAGGTACATATTTACAGGTTTTGCCATTGCTCTTTCTCAACGCTATTGATTTACTACTTGTGAATCTACCCACTCAGGTGTTAGAAAGCACATAAAAACTACGAACCGGAGCATTCTCAGCACATTACCAGACCCATCAACGTCATAACTAGAAGTACGTGCACCAAAATAAATATATTAAAAAGGACGACTTAATTAGTTTTTGCTGATGTGAAAAGATAGTCGATCTAAATTGCTCTTGATTTAATTGCCATTAACAACACTGGATTTGGACTTATAATCGCGCCATCTCTGTGTTTGGTATAATTAAAAACAGATCAAACCTAATGATGGAAAAACTAATCGTGAATTGGATCTTAACTGTCGAAATTATTGCGCCAGGTTTTGCAGGCTTGAAAGCAAAGATCAAGGCGATTGGTCGCGAATTCCAACGGCATGAAATCACTATCGATCGATATAATACCTATTCCTACGTTTCAAGATCAATGTCTCTAATACTTCCTAGCTAGCCATGGTATGATTGTTGTCATGGTAGTTATGTACGTTTCAGAATGACTCGTATAATATCCAAGGCACACCAAGGGATTCTTTTCAAGATCTTTCGATTCTTTCGAACCTTACCTCAAGTCATTATCTGCTGAGAATAGGTTATAACCAAATATATCTCAAATTGAACCAAACAATTGAGCTTGGTACTTATTTTAATTAAAATTGGAGTTTTTATTAGAAACTATACATGTTATCAAGATGATCAATCGATTGAAGGGTTGTTCCATCAGAAGCATCGTTTTAATTTCAGTTATCTTTTTTACACGTTGTCTGATGCCCACCTTGCCGTAATTTCCCACCGTTAACGGATTGTTGTTTTATAAGGCGTTAGAAAACCTTGGTTATTGTTTAGTAGTGCTTAATTTCAGATATCTGTAGTGCACCTTGTTTGTTTGTTTATACTACCAGCATAGGACTGAAAAGTCCCTTTACTGTAGTGTACTGTGTAATGGAAACTGTAATGGAAGAACATTTCCTGGTTTGGTAGTTTTAAATGCCATCCATTTTTCTACCTCTCGCTGTGGACGCTGAGTAATGGTGTCTTCAAAATGTCTTTCTCAGAAGATTGTGGCTCCAATCTTCTTGGCCTTAATGTCAGTATTTTCTGTGATACCATTGGCATGATTCACGCTGTTTCTTCGCAGATTAGCACCTTGTCTTGGTACTTCTTCATTTGGTTCTTATCTACTTCAGAAGAAACTGTGTTGTGTAAACTTTACAAAAGAATGCTCAAATTTCGTGTCGGAATCACGAAATTCGATAACGAAAAGACGCGACGTATGCCACATTCCTGCGGACATAAGTGAAACATTAACAAAAAAAGTTAATATTCCTCTCAGATAACCAAGAAAGACTTGGCGAAAAACAAGACTATCAGAATTATCGTTCGGTCCAGTGCAGTAGGGTGGTTAGGTACTTTAATTCCTCAAGAACAGGCTGATGTAAATTCTTCATAACATTGAAATGAAAGAAGTACGCTTTAGATTTAGATAGTTCATGTACCTAGATAGATACGTGTCTATGATAAATTGTTCCTTTACCACTTTCCTAAAATCATTGAACTATATGATAGAGATAGATGATGAACAACCCCCAATTGAAGTACTGGATCTATGTATTTAGGTACATTTACAAGCCTGCAAAAGATACTAAAATAATAAACCATTTCTAATTCTACCACCAGCTTTGGAAATCGAATCAGGGTCAACAAAATCTGGTGTTAGCGATTGTCTTCTTTGACAAATACATATTTCAATTTCTTCAGGAAGACGCTGACACCCCTTCCTTTCATGTTCATTCGCCACTGCTTACGTACTGGTAAGTATTTCCAACATGGATGGTTTGACATTCAAATTGTTCTCGAACATGATGTATCTGAACAAATGCCACCTAGATAAAATGCGGCGATATAGTTATGATGAGTTCTAATGGATTCCTTCGGCTTGTAAAGTCAATGATAACGTCTCTTGCTGCCAGATCTTCTAGACTGCCATAAGTCGGAGAATCTTCGTTGAAAGGTATCGCACAGGTCACAATGAAAGAATTGATTTGAGAATTTCAAATAACTGTATTAGACAAACTAGGGAGGTACTGAATTAAGCAATTTAAAAAGTTATCTAAGTCTTACATAGATAACTTTTTAAAGTTTACCACTGGATTTACCACTGGATTGTCCGAAACCAAGGTAATCTTCAGTAGTTATTCACACTTGGATTTCACCTTTAAGCGCGTACCCGCTTATGAAGGAAGCTCCCTACTTATGGTCAATACTAACAATATTGATGCGAGATAAATTCCCTGTTTGGCTACTCAGGTGCTAACTCAAGACCTCGGTTGCATCGAATGAGCTTTATGCTGGGTCCAAACACTCCAAAGTGTGGATACAAGGCAGATTTAAGGGTCACAGAAAGCTGAACTCCGTACACAAAAATACCACATTGAGCCTTAGATGGAGGGGCAAACAGCCCTAAAAGATGGGTTATAAGTTATAATTATTGGTTATAGTATAAGTTATAGAATAATTATAACTTATACGAATCTACGAAGTGTCACAGAATCATACTCCTAAACTTGAAAATTCTTAAACTTGGAAATTGCAAGTTGGAATTATACCTCACACAAATACTTTCCAAAATCTTGTAATCCGTTTATCTTAAGTCCTTCAAGTTCTTTAGTCGGATTGGCATGTGCCATCTGAAGGATAGAAAATATTCTTCAAAAATTATGATTTTATAAACATCACCATGACTACACGAGTTTTAATTCTGATTTCCTTTTCTTGAAATCTTGTTTAAATACCTATAGGTATACATACGTACCTACATCTCAAAATTAAGATGTTGACCATCTTTGTATCAATTTTAAACATGTAAAATGTAAATACAAAGGTACTTTCTATTATTTCTATGTATAGCTCTAGCTCAAACGCACCACGAAAAAAACTAGTCTGAAATTTTACGATTAACATACGTAATTATGTACCAATGAGACTAAAAAGTCCCTTTACCCCAGCAGTCTAAACAAGGTCTCGTGTATTTTATGGGTTTAACATTGTACAATGCGTAATTATTACAATAGACCTTGCTTAATTATATATATAAAAAAAAAAAACATACGAATGTACGAAGTGTCACAGAATCATACTCCTAAACTTGAAAATTCTTAAACTTTGAAATTGCAAGTTGGAATTATACCTCACACACATACTCTCCAAAACCTTGTAATCCGTTTATCTCAAGTCCTTCAAGTTCTTTAGTCGGATTGGCATGTGCCATATTGTGCTATTTGAAGGATAGAAAATATTCTTGAAAAATTATGATTTTTTATTCTTTAAACATCACCATGATACACGAGTTTTAATTCTGATTTCCTTTTCTTGAAATCTTGTTTAGAAATACCTATAGGTATACATACCTACATCTCAAAATGAAGATGTTGACCATCTTTATATCAATTTTAATCATGTAAAATGTAAATACAAAGGTACTTTCTATTATTTCTATGTATAGCTCCAGCTCAAACGCACCACGAAAAAAACTAGTCTGAAATTTTACGAATAACATACCTACGTAATTATGTATACCTACCTAGGTATGTAAAATAGCAGGATCTGCATGCTTCCTATCAGTAAAATCCTAATAAACCCCAATCATAATCTAATTAGAGATTGGGATAGATTTCTGAACGTGTCCATAGGTTTAGGTCTCGCGCAGCATTTTTTATACAAAAAAGTCGTGATTTCTGGGATATTATTAAAATTGGATTTTATAAGATTATGAGATATTTCTGATAGAGCATACGGAGGGATATGGCTGTGGAGTATGGTTTTTTGAAAGTATTTCCCCCCTATCTGATGGAGCTGTTATCTCGAGAGGTATCTGTAAAGCTTCGGTGTTTACTTTAATGTATAGATCCAGGGCCGGGGACAGGTTCAGGCGAGATTTTTCTGAATACTTGTTTTGCAGATCTGAATAAAATGGTAGTTCTGCATAAGAAAATGGGTTCTATTGAAAACAAAGATCTACTGTTGAGCAAGATCTACAATCTACAGTTTACTCATATACTCGTAGATGATTTGAAACTACCTTTACCTAAACATGCATTCATTGGAAAAATCGAAATCTGGATTATCAACAACTTTATACTGCACTCTCAACATCTTTCAAATAGTGTACTTGTTAACATGTTAACTAAATGGACTTGTTAAACTAGGCTGAATCCTGAATCCCATTTCATGATTTGACTCATTTAGGCCCCAAATCTCTCCTGGATTCTCACTTTGCCAAGCTATTGCTTTTACAAGCCGGGGACAGGTTCAGGCGAGATTTTTCTGAATACTTGTTTTGCAGATCTGAATAAAATGGTAGTTCTGCATAAGAAAATGGGTTCTGTTGAAAACAAAGATCTACTGTTGAGCAAGATCTACAATCTACAGTTTACTCATATACTCGTAGATGCTTTGAAACCACCTTTACCTAAACATGCATTAATTGGAAAAATCGAAATCTGGATTATTAACAACTTTATACTCTCAACATCTTTCAAATAGTGTACTTGTTAACATGTTAACTAAATGGACTTGTTAAATAGGCTGAATCCTGAATCCCATCTCATGATTTGACTCATTTAGGCCCCAAATCTCTCCTGGATTCTCACTTTGCCAAGCTATTGCTTTTACAGGTCAGCCCATTCCTAAACTCGACCCTGGCCGAGATTGAAGATTAACACTGTTAAAAAATTGCGTAAATTATAATAAAAGAATTATTTCTTTTTAACTCGAGATCGATCTATCGTTTAACGTTTGTTCTTTTTTTCTCTCTTCGTTATCTTCATCTCTCTTTGTTCCTTATGGAGTTCACTTTTTCAGACCATTTTACCAGCGAGTCAGTCACAGGATTCGGAGGGAAAGATGGAGGTTGGTGGTTCAAGTCCATGTCAAGTCATAAAATTTAGCGTAGTATCATTTAGCGGGGAACGACATTTTGTGACAAGCATTCATTTTTACCAGCGAGTCAGTCACAGGATTCGGAGGGAAAGATGGAGGTTGGTGGTTCAAGTCCATGTCAAGTCATAAAATTTAGCGTAGTCTCATTTAGCGGGGAACGACATTTGTGACAAGCATTCATATTTACATTACATTGAAATGGGGGTCTTTTCTGACGAAATTCCTGTGTGCGGAGTCCAGTATGTAGGACTATTACACCCCATTCTTGTTGTTTTTCATTTTTCACTCGTCAACTTCAAACATTGCTGCCTCTTTTTACCAACAAATATATCTCAAATTGAACCAAACAATTGAGCTTGGTACTTATTTTAATTAAAATTGGAGTTTTTATTAGAAACTATACAACATGTTATCAAGATGATCAATCGATTGAAGGGTTGTTCCATCAGAAGCATCGTTTTAATTTCATTTATCTTTTTTAAACGTTGTCTGATGCCCATCTTGCCGTAATTTCCCACCGTTAACGGATTGTTGTTTTATAAGGCGTTAGAAAACCTTGGTTATTGTTTAGTAGGGCTTAATTTCAAATATCTATAGTGTACCTTGTTTGTTTGTTTGTTTGTTTGTTTATACTACCAGCATAGGACTGAAAAGTCCCTTTACTGTAGTGTAATGGAAACTGTAATGGAGGAACATTTCCTGGTTTGGTAGTTTTAAATGCCATCCATTTTTCTACCTCGCGCTGAGGACGCTGAGTAATGGTGTCTTCAAAATGTCTTTCTCAGAAGATTGTGGCTCCAATCTTCTTGGCCTTAATGTCAGTATTTTCTGTGATACCATTGGCATGATTCACGCTGTCTCTTCGCAGATTAGCACCTTGTCTTTGTACTTCTTCATTTGGTTCTTATCTACTTCAGAAGAAACTGTTTGTGTAAACTTTACAAAAGAATGCTCAAATTTCGTGTCGGAATCACGAAATTCGATAACGAAAAGACGCGACGTATGCCACATTCCTGCGGACATAAGTGAAACATTAACAAAAAAAGTTAATATTCCTCTCAGATAACCAAGAAAGACTTGGCGAAAAACAAGACTATCAGAATTATCGTTCGGTCCAGTGCAGTAGGGTGGTTAGGTTGTTAGGTACTTCTTTAATTCCTCAAGAACAGGCTGATGTAAATTCTTCATAACATTGAAATGAAAGAGGTACTCTTTAGATTTAGATAGTTCATGTACCTAGATAGATACGTGTCTATGATAAATTGTTCCTTTACCACTTTCCTAAAATCATTGAACTATATGATAGAGATAGATGATAAACAACCCACAATTGAAGTACTGGATCTACCTATGTATTTACATTTACAAGCCTGCAAAAGATACTAAAATAATAAACCATTTTTAGTTCTACCACCAGCTACCACCAGCAAGAAATGGAAATCGAATCAGGCTCAACAAAATGGTGTTAGCGATTGTCTTCTTTGACAAATACATATTTCAATTTCTTCAGGAAGACGCTGACACCCCTTCCTTTCATGTTCATTCGCCACTGCTTACGTACTGGTAAGTATTTCCAACATGGATGGTTTGACATTCAAATTGTTCTCGAACATGATGTATCTGAACAAATGCCACCTAGATAAAATGCGGCGATATAGTTATGATGAGTTCTAATGGATTCCTTCGGCTTGTAAAGTCAATGATAACGTTCCTTGCTGCCAGATCTTCTAGACTGCCATAAGTTAAAGAATCTTCGTTGAAAGGTATCGCACAGGTCACAATGAGAGAATTGATTGAAGAATTTCAAATAACTGTATCAGACTGTAGGTATTATTATTATGTGTATAATCTGTTATTGTAAACATGTTGTAAACTGTGAATTTGTTAAAATTGCAAAATAAATAAATAAAAGACAAACTAGGAAGGTACTGAATTAAGCAATTTAAAAAGTTATCTAAGTCTTACATAGATAACTTTAAAAAGTTATCTATGTAAGATTTTACCACTGGATTGTCCGAAACCAAGGCAATCTTCAGTAGTTATTCACACTTAGTGGAATTCACCTTTAAGCGCGTACCCGCTTATGAAGGAAGCTCCTTAGTGAACAAATGCCACCTAGATAAAATGCGGCGATATAGTTATGATGAGTTCTAATGGATTCCTTCGGCTTGTAAAGTCAATGATAACGTTCCTTGCTGCCAGATCTTCTAGACTGCCATAAGTTAAAGAATCTTCGTTGAAAGGTATCGCACAGGTCACAATGAGAGAATTGATTGAAGAATTTCAAATAACTGTATCAGTCCTGTCTATATCCTGCAGGTTTTCGTATCTCCTGCAGAGCCTCCATCATTCTTGCCTATATCGCTACACTGTTTGTCAACATACATGTTGTACGGTTTGCATGGTTCTGCTTTGATAAGGCTCTCTGGTGCCCGCATAAAACACGTCATTAGCATAACATTGAAAAGTGTCTCCAAGCAGTGGTTCCACAACCTTTCTGTTTGGTGAACATCATGTTCCCTTGAGGGTAACTACTTAGATTTCTTAAAAAATCCCCTGGAGTACCGTACGATGGGGTCTTATTCAAAGAGGTTTGATAGAGGGAACTGTGACCGCTAAGGTACGAGTATTATCGTCCGGAAATTGAAGAAGAAGCTCGTAGGATATTAGGTTAAAGCCAGCGGATCCGAAAATGAACCTTATCTGTTTAAGTATAAAGTTCACCCCGGGCGGGAATCGCACCCGTGACCTAGCGCTTACGAAGCTGGCGCGCTCTTGGCGTTCAAAACTAACTTGGCTTTAAGCCGGTCTGTGAGACAGTCGAAACGTGTGTTGTGGGAAAATCTTCAGATTCAGAGACCGTCCGAGCGTGAGTGCTGGTTATGACAGTCATGAGCGGCTGGCATAGAATCCATATATTTTTTTTCAGCAAAGCATGAGTAGGTATACTTTGCTGAGTATGCTACGAGATTAGGTATAGTCTTCAGATATTACCTATTATGAGTTTTTCCTGAGATTACTCATTCCTTGATTTCCAGTTCTAACATTTCAAGATAATATATTCAATCAAATTATTGGATATTTATTATACCTACAAACACCTATTTCTTGTACAATCATTTCTCGTGCCCTATCTGCAAAGTTTTCATCAAATGTCCGCGTAGCTTGAGAAGCACTGGTGGTGTCTAGAGCATCATAAAACTTGTAATATCATATCCACGACGGAATAATATACGACTATGTGATTTTTCCCCACATGTACACACCTTTATCATTATAACATTGACTGGTAGTGCCCTTTATAGACATTTTATGTGATTCCCGAGATGCATAGATAATAGATCCTGTCTATATCCTGCAGGTTTTCGTATCTCCTGCAGAGCCTCCATCATTCTTGCCTATATCGCTACACTGTTTGTCAACATACATGCTGTACGGTTTGCATGGTTCTGCTTTGATAAGGCTCTGTGGTGCCCGCATAAAACACGTCATTAGCATAACATTGAAAAGTGTCTCCAAGCAGTGGTTCCACAACCTTTCTGTTTGGTGAACTGGGGGCATCATGTTCCCTTGAGGGTAACTACTTAGATTTCCCAAAAATCCCCTTGGAGTACCGTACGATGGGGTCTTATTCAAAGAGGTTTGATAGAGAGAACTGTGACTGCTAAGGTACGAGTATTATCGTCCGGAAATTGAACAGAGAAGAAGCTCGTAGGATAGGTTAAAGCCAGCGTATCCGAAAATGAGCCTTATCTGTTTAGTATAAAGTTCACGCCGGGCGGGAATGGCACCCGTGACCTAGCGCTTACAAAGCTGGCGCGCTCTTGGCGTTCAAAACTAACTTGGCTTTAAGCCGGTCTGTTAGACAGTCGAAACGTGTGTTGTGGGAAAATCTTCAGATTCAGAGACCGTCCGAGCGTGAGTGCTGGTTATGACTGTCATGAGTGGCTGGCATAGAATCCATATAATTTTTTTTCAGCAAAGCATGAGTATGCTTTGCTGAGTATGCTACGAGTGTAGGTATTGTTACCTATTATGAGTTTTTCCTGAGATTACTCATTCCTTGATTTCCAGTTCTAACAATTCAAGATATTCAATCAAATTATTGGATATTTATTATACCTTCAAATACCTATTTCTTGTACAATTCTGATCCCGACCAGAATTGTACAGCGGAGAGGTTAGCAATAAATATCTTTAAAAAGAGAATATTTCACAGATTTGACCATTAAGATTTCGGAGCATGCTTATCAGATTTTAATTTTCTCGGTCAATATGGGATTAGGGGAGGATACCCGAGATCGATCCGTGAATACAATGCAGTCATGTGATCAGTGGTGTGGTTGGCGTTGAACTAGTGGGTTAAATATGCTCAACCCCAGGTTCAGTAATCCAATTAAGCTGTGTCCACACATAGTGAAGAGGTGAATCTACATATGCTGTCGAGGTAGTGTACCGTTTTAGTCGGCGTCGATCGACGGGGTGGACTATGTGTGGATGTGTGGACACAGCTCCAGATTGGCATTAACTCATTAAAAAGAATTGTTGAATTGTGTTATTATGTCACAAATCAGCAATATTCACCTAAAGTCAACATATAAAATTTTCCTCCACACCCGGGACACTCCTAAGGTCACTTCTTGCTAAAGACGATATGGAAGGTCTTTAGTGACGGCAGTTTTACCCTCCGTTCGGCAGTTCGGCTTCAAGTTACCGGCCGGGCCTCTTCCATAAACCTCACCTAGTTTAGGTGGAGCCGGGAAAAGCCAGGATTGCCCAGATGGTCATCCATCCCGACAGACCGATACTAACCACGCTCAACGTTCCTTAACTTCAGTGATCAATTGGGAACATGGAAACTGATGTCTTCCATTGGGAAACCACTTTGTGTTCACTTTACCTTTGTAAACTTTACCTATATGAAATATACATATAAGACCTTTTTTAGACTGTGGGAGTAAAGGGACTTTTCAGTCTCATTGTGGCAGGATAAACATGGTGTATTCTATTCCATTCACACCTTAAAGCATATTGAAAAATCCTAACTCAGGGGCGGGATTAATGCCTAGGGCATTCTCTTCCATCCAACCCCTGTATTACCCTATCTAGAAAAAGAAGAACCCTATCTGAATTTAATAGAATGTAAAAAAAAAAAAAATAATAATAAAAAAAAATTAAAAAAAAAAAAAAAAAAAAAAAAAGAGAATACATAAATAAATAAAAACTTTGTATTCACTTTACCTTTGTAAACTTTACCTATGACCTATGAAATAAACATATAAGACCTTTTTTAGACTGTGGGAGTAAAGGGACTTTTCAGTCTCATTGTGGCAGGATAAACATGGTGTTATTCTATTCTATTCACACCTTAAAGCTTAAAGCATACTCCAGCACTGCCCTCATGTTCTGAATACCATCGATATCGAGGCAAAAGTAACATTCATATACACACCGAGTTTTTGATAGTGATTTCCAGATTATTACAAAGTGTTATAGGTATGAAGAGCCCGCCCCCTTTTGCTTATGGTCAATACTAACAATATTGATGCGAGATAAATTCCCTGTTTGGCTACTCAGGTGCTAACTCAAGACCTCGGTTGCATCGAATGTGCTTTATGCTGGGGCCAAACATATCAGCTTAAAGCAAACACTCCAAAGTATACATTGTACAAGGAAGATTTAAGGGTCACAGAAAGCTGAACTCCGTACACAAAAAGACCACATTGAGCCTTAGATGGAGGGGCAAACAGCCCTAAAATATAGGTTATACCTACGAATAGAATAGAATACCTAGAATAGAATAGCATAGAATAGCATAGAATAGAATCCAAGTGGGCTACCGATGAGACGATGACCTGAAGACCTCATACATAAATTTATCCACACCTTTTCCAAGACTATCAGTCAGTTATCAAGTTATCATCAAAAACGCCAAACGGTTTCTCAAAGGAAACGTCCAAGAAACCATTATTGGAAATAATGGTATTTTCTTTCCTGTACATGGTACAGTTCTCAGTATGTTGATGGTAGGAACTACTTACACTGTATTTCCTGGAGAAGGTATTGAGATCCCATATTGAACAACTGGTTAGACTGAGAGAACCAGGTGTTTTCCGGGATGCAACTGAAAGGAGAAACGACCGACACTAGGTGTCTGTTATAACAACACATTTACAACTACCATTAGATACTACTGATATTCAGGTATATGTACGTACACTTTCCTTCTTTCCTTTGTTATTTTTAATTGAAGATTGAGACTTACGGGTATCTAATCCATTTGGTCTTTGTAGGATATACTCGTAAGATTACATACGTACAGTGTGTATTTAATGCTATTTATTTGTAGTACCTACCTACTTACATATTTGGGGGGTGCAATAGTCTACATACTGGACTCCGCACACAGGAAAAATCCTCCATTTCAATGGAATGTTATGTAGTTCTTTCCTCTTTAAATGAATGTGGCACATTTTTGTTCTTTTCATCAAATTTTTAGCTATAAATCCCTTTGTTTTCATACGTATTTAAATAATGTGAAATTCCGTGCAAAGAATTCTGTAGATTTGTTTTACGTGTATTGGAACTGACAAAAGCACTTATGCACGTTTCAAAGAAAGCAAGTGAAATTTTCCCATTTTGGGAAATTCGTTTTTACATTACACACAAAATGTGTACCTCCTTACACGCCACTCTAATTGTTTTTCGAGAAAAAGGAGCAACAATGCGAAAATTAATGAAAATTCTAGGAAAAGAAAGATTGAACTTTCAGATTTTCTTTTTGAATGCAAGGAACTACCACGTACATATTTTATGTAAGTACTTATGTATGTACATAAATTTTTTCACACTGAAGACAAACACTTACATTTCGAGAAAAAGGAGCAACAATGCGAAAATTAATGAAAATTCTAGGAAAAGAAAGATTGAACTTTCAGATTTTCTTTTTGAATGCAAAGAACTACCACGTACATATTTTATGTAAGTACTTATGTATGTACATAAATTGTTTTACACTGAAGACAAACATTTACGTAGGTATTTCATAATTTCTGAATACGTAGGTATTGGTAACTAAATTCTACTAACCAAAATACGTGCATACCTACTAACTTTTAGGTAATAGCAACATCAAATATCTTGACCATGACATGGTCCATGGCAGAAAGATACTGTGAAAACCTACAACCGTGTATTGATTCTCAAATTCTAAATCAAAAGCGCACAAGAAAATTAATTAAATTTCCAAGTGGCAAAAAAAAAAAAAACTATAGCACTCTGATCCCGACCAGAATTGTACAGCGGAGAGGTTAGCAATAAATATCTTTAAAAAGAGAATATTTCACAGATTTGACCATTAAGATTTCGGAGCATGCTTATCAGATTTTAATTTTCTCGGTCAATATGGGATTAGGGGAGGATACCTGAGATCGATCCGTGAATACAATGCAGTCATGCGATCAGTGGTGTGGTTGGCGTTGAACTAGTGGGTTAAATATGCACAACCCCAGGTTCAATAATCCAATTAAGCTGTGTCCACACATAGTGAAGAGGTGAATCCACATATGCTGTCGAGGTAGTGTACGGTTTTAGTCGACGTCGATCGACGGGGTCGACTATGTGTGGATGTGTGGACACAGCTCCAGATTGGCATTAACTCATTGAAAAGAATTGTTTAATTGTGTTATTATGTCACAAATCAGAAATATTCACCTAAAGTCAACATAAGATAATAGATACCATACTAAGTAGTTCTTATGCTATTTAATCCTACTTAAAATTGAACAACCTTTTATGATTTAGCAGCGGTGCAGTGGAGATAGCTTTTTTGTGTAAATCAATCAATTTATTTAGAATATTAAATTTGATCAGATAATAGATACCATACTAAGTAGTTCTTATGCTATTTAATCCTACTTAAAATTGAACAACCTTTTATGATTTAGCAGCGGTGCAGTAGAGATAGCTTTTTTGTGTAAATCGATCAATTTATTTAGAATATTAAATTTAATGAACTTTGTAAGCGTGTATGATGGTCTCTAAATCCAATTATGTATTGATCTGGAGACCTGTAAAATTGGAAATGTTGCAAATATTAGACTTTGAAATGAAGTGATTTCATGAAAAACTCTCAACATACATAGGTGCCTATTAACTTGCCACTACCTAATGAAGACAATTTTCATTATACGTAGTTAAATGTATGTATGTCAGATATTTTTTTTCCATCATTATCATTTTAACTGGTCGCATTCTCGTATTTAAAAGAGATTCATATTTTATTTTATTCTTCATTGTTACCAAAATGTCAAACTGCGACAGTTTACAAGAAAGTTAGATTGTCTGCAGCGAGCACGGTCACCGATTACTTATCCCAAGTTGATGTCTGTCAGGTATTTTTTTTTTATTTTTTTTTTTTTTTTCATCATTATCATTTTAACTGGTCGCATTCTCGTATTTAAAAGAGATTCATATTTTATTAGGTATTAAATATTATCTTCATTGTTAACGAAATGTCAAACTGCGACAGTTTACAAGAAAGTTAGATTGTCTGCAGCGAGCACGGTCACCGATTACTTATCCCAAGTTAGTGTTCTTACTTAAAGCTACTTAAAATTGCCCTTTCGATTCGGAACGGATTCTAAATTTAGAAGTCGTTTTATCTTAAAGTGATGCCAGACAAATGATGCTTTTATCAGAAGACGACGTCCAATTTGTCCAGATGGCTGGTATCCCAATAAGTCATCAAAGTTCGAAGGTACATGGTTAAAAGCTACTTAAAATTGCCCTTTCGATTCGGAACGGATTCTAAATTTAGAAGTCGTTTTATCTTAAAGTGATGCCAGACAAATGATGCTATTATCAGAAGGCGGCGTCCAATCTGTCCAGATGGCTGGTATCCCAATAAGTCATCAAAGTTCGAAGGTACATGGTTAAGTGCGAGTTTTGCGATCAAGCGTCATTAGAAATAATTTTGAATTCTTCATTTCAAGATCGGCAGATTTTTCTCTTCTTATTTAAATGTAAATTTTCTTTTTAGGCTCAGAATACCAACGGAGCGCTCAGAGTGAGAGCGATCTGATCGAGCAGGCAAATCGCTGATGGCCGACTACTGCGATAACGTGGACTCAAAGGCCGGATTCAGATCGTAAAATTTGAAGATCGTACTTTCTGTGACGGGGATTGAAGAGGAATCTCCGAAGAGAAAGAAGCGTTTGTTCGGATTCCGCGTTTGTTCACCATGGGCTTTAGTTTAAGTGGAAACTGGCCCAAACCTCAATCACAGTTAGTAGGACAATTTTGTAGATCTGTACAATAGAAACATGGTTAAGTGCGAGTTTTGCGATCAAGCGTCATTAGAAATAATTTTGAATTCTTCATTTCAAGATCGGCAGATTTTTCTCTTCTTCTTCTACTTCTTCTCCTTTAAATGTAAATTTTCTTTTTAGGCTCGGAATACCAACGGACCGCTCAGAGTGAGAGCGATCTGATCGAGCAGGCAAATCGCTGATGGCCGACTACTGCGATGGCGTGAGCTCAAAGGCCGGATTCAGATCGGAAAATTTGAAGACGTACTTTCTGTGACGGGGGCTGAAAAGGAAGAAGCGTTTGTTCGGATTCCGCGTTTGTTCACCATGGGCTTCAGTTTAAGTGGAAACTGGCCCAAACCTCAATCACAGTTAGTAGGACAATTTTGTAGATCTGTACAATTGGGACTTATGATCTATAACTAGTGGGTAGATACTACTTCAAGGGCGGTTGCTCCGGTGTAGGATGTCTTCGGGCAGTCTTCGCACAACAGTTGTTGTTGTTGTAGCGGCTTTAGCTTTCGCCGAATGGCGATAGCAGAATAAAGAAGAAAAGATGTCTTTTTGTATCTGCTCTACACCGGGGTGATGGTCTCTAGCTCTAGCCATGTTAAATTGGCTCGCTCGTCCTGAACCGCAGTCAACCATCGTGAGGACTTGTCCGAGATAAATCGATTTAAAAAATACCGGTAAATCGTGAACTTTGACGTCACGGCATACGCTCCCGTACACGATGACGTCACATCAAAAATGTTCCTCAGATTTGGATTTTTCACAACTTTTTACGTAGGAATCGACCTTTTATTAATAATATTTTCCCAATTGCAACTCTTCCATTGGGACTTATGAGCTAAGTGGGTAGATACTACTTCAAGGGCGGTTGCTCCGGTGTAGGATGTCTTCGGGCAGTCTTCCCACAACAGTAGTAGGTATCTGCAGTTGTACTTGACAACTTCAGAGGTCTACAGTTACCTTTTCCCGAAGGAAAATCCTAGACAAACACAACAAATCTCTTGTTTATCAAGACGAAGAAATTAAAATCGTGTCTCCACTCCATGCACTAGATAAATACGGAAAGATGTATAATACAAAGTACGAAACAAGATAAGAAAAGCATGTAAAAAGGAAAACTGCCAGCTTGCTAGGCTGGTTAGGGTTAGCTGTTCTCCTCCCTGTTTATAGTCCCACAGCCAGACGCTAGTCTTCTCTCTGTTCGAACCCTAACCAGACAGTCCCACAACAGTAGTAGGTATCTGCAGTTGGACTTGACAACTTCAGAGGTCTACAGTTACCTTTTCCCGAAGGAAAATCCTAGACAACACACAACAAATCTCTTGTTTATCAAGACGAAGAAATTAAAATCGTGTCTCCACTCCATGCACCAGATAAATACGGAAAGATGTATAATACAAAGTACGAAACAAGATAAGAAAAGAAACAAGATAAGAAAAGCATGTAAAAAGGAAAAAAAGACATATAAAAAACGAAGACAAACCAGGAAAGATTTAAATTTAAGATGTCGTCGACAAGAAGAGAGGAGAAGGAATTTCTTTTTATAGTTTTGGAAATGTAAAAAAATAATAAATAAAATGAAATTTAATGCTTTGAATAATAAAATGAATGGTATGTAATATTTCTCTAGGATTTCTAGTATGTAATGTTCCTGCTAAACGTACTCGGGAACTAGATTTAATACAGTATTATGTTATTACTTTTGGTTTTCTGTGCGATTTTATTTGTTTTTTAAAAAATAAGGGTGCCTTGGGAAAAAGTCTTCACATAATAATTGTGTGCATCCTTAAATTTCAAAGTTTTACTGTAGAGTGTAAACCTAATGAAAGAAATTTCTAGATTACCTATCAAAGCTTATAGTCTTTTTCTTTTTCCAATAGTTCACCAATTTTGGTTTCTTTTCTATTTTTCAGGTAAGATCCATTGGCCACATTTTGACTGTCTTTCTTCCTCAAAATTGGGGGTAAGTTTTGCATACGAGTATTTAGGTGCCTTTGGCCAAGGTTTGTTATGACCGGACTATTCGGGGTAGGAAAAACTAGTGAGCCCAAGGACCCACAAAACACCACCTCTACCCAAACTCCCATCAACCTTCTGACTTTGGCACAATTTTAATAGACCATCTCTAAAGGGATTTAGCTCGTATTCGTAAGAATCTTCATATGAGTTCCACCTTGTATGAATTTTAATACACTGAAAAAGTTAAGGTGCAGTTTTCATTTTCCTGATGTAATATCATAGCAGACCAGATAGTCCTTAGCCTAGTTATCATCACATTGGTCTGGAAAGTAGGGGGTTCGCGGGTTCGATACTGTTTTATGCCGAGATAATTATTTGCCAAAGTTCTTGAGGAATTAATTTTAAAGTAAAAAAAAAGAGCGTAGGTAGGTATTTTTGTTTTTATTGTTACATCAAAATCAAAATTCCTGCGCCATTGTACGTAGTCAGGTACATTCGGTAGGTATTAGAGGGCTAAAAAGAAGATGAATAGCTCATCTACATAAAATTAGGTGGAATAAATACCTACGATACCCATGTATGAATATTTCTCAATAAATTTTTTTATCGCAAATTGGAAAAAAATGATGGGGACGACGACAAAAGAAGACGAAAGATAAAAAAGGGGAAAAAAGTAAGAAAGAAAGCACCGCGGGGAAGAAAATGGAAGAGGAAGAAAGGCGGAAGAGAAGGAGGAGGAGAAGAAGGAGGAGGAAGAGGAGAAGGAGAAGAAGAAGGAGGAAGAGGAGGAGGAGGAGGAGGAGACAAAAACGGATGAACAAAATTTGAGATAAGACACCGGGATATCAACAGGAATAAATATAAGGCAATAATTTAGGCGAGAAAGAAAGAATGGCTGAGACGCGAAATAAAGGAAGGAAGAAAAAGAAGGTGAGAGAGAGATAAGTTTATGTAAATTTACAGCACACAAAGGCGCAGTGGAGAGAGAGGGAGGACGCGATAATTTGGCACATACCCTATCTCTGGGTGTGAGAGAGATGGGGATCCCTGTGTTCATATGTTGTTCCTGTGTGGGAGAGAGAGAGAGAGAGAGAGAGAGAGGGGGGGGAGAAGGGAATTACCATCATCCTCAGGTAAGTATTGGATAGAACTTTCTTCAAATCAAAAATTGTGAATTTTTGTAATTATTTCCATCGCACCCAATGGAAAGGCTAGAAAATCAAAAAAGCCATGTACTAAATGGGTAATTGGGTATGTTCACTTTGTTCACAAATCCTTGGATACCTTGTAAGCTAGTAAAAGAAAAAAACCCAACACAATCTCAGGTTTATTAGTAATCTTTTTCAAAGTCACACAAAGGAACGACAAAAGTCAACTAAAAAACAGACTCTGGAAAACAAAAGCAATCACAAAAACTTCTTCGGGGTTTTAAGGAGGGGGCGAGAAAAAATCTGGCATGCACATATAAAATAAATGTTGATAATTTCCCGGTTAAGAATAACTTGCAGAACCTCCTTGGATTTCATTTCCCTTCAAGCCGGAAGTGTTGAAAGCTGAACATAACTTGTCATAAGGGAAACATCACGAAAATTTGACACGAGAGCCTTGAGGGAACGAAAAGAGGTCTAACTAAGTTTGAACTAGAAGATTTTGTCCCAGTTTTTCTGTTAGTCATTTCAATTTCCATGTCTTGGAGATTCTTGGTCTCACGGTGGAGGTATTTTAAGAAGTGTTGTGTTTACAAATCTCTTGGACACCTGAAAACAATAATTATATTATCTGGGCCCCTTTCTGTGGATGATTTTGGCTAGTCCGAAACACAAAGGACATTTTATTGATCAGTAGTATTTGAATTAATGTACGCTGTCCAAAAAATTCGAAGAAATTTCCAAGTTATTGTGGACAGGACTTTTGATGGTTACCCTAAAGAACAATGATTCAATCACAACTTTAACTTCACCTCCAGCGTCGCATTGACACCTCCATGTTTCCATTTTTCTTGTTTATGTGATGTTGAGTCCGTGCTCTGAATGCAACATGTCCTCATCAGCTTATTAAAAAGTTTCATTTAATATTTTAACTCCGACTTTTACAGCAACTTTTGAAACATTTTTTTTTTTTTTGTACGAAAAAGCTATCAAACAATTTCAGCTTGAATCTCGCAGTTCTCTGAGATAATGTTTTGCAGTTGAGTGGATCTTTTACTTAGGTTTAAGCAATGTCGAGCACAGTTGGTATCCATGATGAAATTTGCCAAAACCGATGACTTTTTGTTGTCATCTCTAATACCAATAGGAATAACCGAATACCCTTTGAATCTCTCGTTCGTCGTCAGTCAATATTGGTTCTTAGATGGGTCAAATCCTCACCATTATAGGGGTCAAATCCGGATTTCTCACACTGGGATTTAATCTAGCGAGCTATAATGTAGATATTACCCGTATCTGGCTTCGCGAGGTCCTGTATCTTACTATGAGGTCGTGGGGATCTGAGCAGGCAGAACAAATTGAAGCCACAAGATTACGTCCGAGATAAAGATCTTGGGTACTTGGTAGATCTTGGGTACAGGAGACCTGTAACACGGAGATGTCAGAGGTACTTAACCTGTTCAGTAGTACCTATGGTAGCTAGATGGTAGGAAGGTAGAGATAAAAGGTTGTATAACTCCCAAGGTCTTTATATAATGATGGCGGTTTTAAACTAAATTCGGCGACAAGCTACCTGCCTCCTCACATTAAACTCACCCAGATTTTTCAATGCAACTTTCTCGGAAGGGCTGGCTTTCTCCTTATCCTGTCTTTCTTTGTTCTTCGCTTTCGGGACGATAAGACCTTAGCAGTTACAGCTCCCTCTATCAAACCTCTTTAGAAAAGGAAAAAAGAATGATTAAACTTTCTAGTTTCCAGCCCAAACCCCCAACCTTTTCTATTCAAAGGCCATTTGGGACATAGGTATTAGTACTGTTAGAAGTCATCTTGAAAACCCCCTCTAAACATAAACCTTTCTCATTCATATAAGATAAGAGGTGCCCATGGAGTATGTTAGGTACCTATAGCTCTTTATCAATTAAAATATTTGTAAACTCATCACCTAGTCACTCTCAGCACATAACCGTACACCTTTTTAAAACAACATTAATATTTCTCTTATTAATTGTTACCTTATTTCATCAGAGAAATAATAAATGGGAGAACTTCCTCTTCGTTTCCTTTGGTTTTTTTCAGTTTTTAGTTCAAATCATTAAGAAGTTAATACAAGATCGAAAATCTCTGAACAAAACATTCTTTGGTAATTTCTAGAAATGGCAGTCGCCTTTTCTGGGGTTAAGAAGCGACGCAGGCCATTGGTGGACATGACTAAGAACCAATTAGGCCCAGTTTTTTCTTGGAATAGGTAAGGCCCGAATCTGGCATTTCCCACGTTCATTCTAAATATAGTTTTTCAAATTTTGGCAGGATTGGAAATTGATCAATCTTCTTTCTTCCCTATTTTCTTCCACATACAATTGACAGTCCTCTCCATATCACCAATGGACAGTTCTCCAATACAAGCTTCGTGTAGTGCATTAACATTTCTTTTATTTGTCTGCATTTGTTCCTTCCCATGTGATATTCATTAAAATCATTCTATCTTGATCGTCGTATCTTCTCCTTATTATATTTTTGTTCTTTTTATTTTTTCTTCAATCTTGTTCGAACAGTTCTCCAATAAATCAACGGGCGTAACAATTATTCATTCTTCTTGTAATGTGGAGTTAGCCAACCAAGTGGGCAGCGAAAACATCTCCTAGTTGTCCCCTAGTGTAGACTTTTTGTCTGATTTTGTCTTCATTTGTTTCTTCTTGTAGCTTGTTAGCAGATCTCTTCTCGTTTCCAACATGTCACAAGTTTTTTTTCGTTTCTTCTGTTGTGTTTTTCTTGTTGTTGGCTGTGTTGTTTATTTGCTACTTTTTATTTTCTTCACAACAGTGTTCCTGTGTCCACAAAATTATCAATTAAAATATTTGTAAACTCATCACCTAGTCACTCTCAGCACATAACCGTACACCTTTTTAAAACAACATTAATATTTCTCTTAATAATTATTACCTTATTTCATCAGAGAAATTATAAATGGGAGAACTTCCTCTTCGTTTCCTTTGGTCTTTTTCAGTTTTTAGTTCAAAGCATTAAGAAGTTAATACAAGATCGAAAATCTCTGAACAAAACATTCTTTGGTAATTTCTAGAAATGGCAATCGCCTTTTTTGGGGTTAAGAGGCGACGCAGGCCATTGGTGGACATGACTAAGAACCAATTAGGCCCAGTTTTTTCTTGGAATAGGTAAGGCCCAAATCTGGCATTTCCCACGTTCATTTTAAATATAGTTTTTCAAATTTTGGCAGGATTGGAAATTGATCAATCTTCTTTCTTCCCCATTTTCTTCCACATACAAATCAGAATGACTTGAGGGGTCTTTTTCACCATCGTTCGCGTCATAGATCACCTTTTTGCTGGGGTATCGAAGTTTGGTAGATCTTGGGTACAGGAGACCTGTAACACGGAGATGTCAGAGGTACTTAACCTGTTCAGTAGTACCTATGGTAGCTAGATGGTTGGAAGGTAGAGATAAAAGGTTGTATAACTCCCAAGGTCTTTAATGATGGCGGTTTTAAACTAAATTCGGCGACAAGCTACCTGCCTCCTCACATTAATCTCACCCAGATTTTTGAATGCAACTTTCTCGGAAGGGCTGGCTTTCTCCTTATCCTGTCTTTCTTTTTTCTTCGCTTTCGGGACGATAAGACCTTAGCAGTTACAGCTCCCTCTATCAAACCTCTTTAGAAAAGGAAAAAAGAATTATTAAACTTTCTAGTTTCCAGCCCAAACCCCCAACCTTTTCTATTCAAAGGCCATTTGGGACATAGGTATTAGAACTGTTAGAAGTCATCTTGAAAACCCCCTCTAAACATAAACCTTTCTCACCCCACAAAGTTTCTCTTCTCTTACTCCATAATCTTTTATTGTTGGTTGTTTGCTGCTGTTAAGTAGATCAATTTTGAAATAACGCCTCTTATAAAAAGTTACTGGGCTGCTTTGGTTCAGGCTGTTCAGGTGTTATTTTTTCCTCCACATTTTCATTTCATCAGGTTTCCCTTGCTCGTGTGAAAAGTACACTCTGTTCAATGTACCTACACGTTTGAAAACTAATAACCATTCTTATACATAATTGTTTTTATACATAGATAAATTTTAGTCTTATTTGTTGCAATTTTCTCGTTTTCAAATTCCATCAAAGTGTCCTTCAACTCTTCCATCAGAAGTAGTCATCTTCCAGTCTCCAGTCATCAGGTTTCCCTTGCTCGTGTGAAAAGTACACTCTGTTCAATGTACCTACACGTTTGAAAACTAATAACCATTCTTATACATAATAGGTAAATTTTAGTCTTATTTGTTGCAATTTTCTCGTTTTCAAATTTCATCAAAGTGTCCTTCAACTCTTCCATCAGAAGTAGTCATCTTCCAGTCTCCAACTTTTGTTTCATTGATATTGTTCTGAGAGAACAAAGCCAAGTTAGTGTCAAAGACACATCTTGGGTTCTTATATTTCTGAACACTTAATCTAGATTGGTTTTCATTCATTTTCAAACCAGATCGCTCGAACGTTTGTTATTTCAACTCCTTCGCATTTTTTTCTAAGACAAAATAGATGGATTTTGAGAGATTTCAAACCAGATCGCTCGAACGTTTGTTATTTCAACTCCTTCGCATTTTTTTCTAAGACAAAATAGATGGATTTTGAGAGATTAGAGAGACATAGGTTTCCTCTACTCATAGGCAGAACTTTGCTGAAATGAAATCGGGCCTTTCTTTTGCAACTTCTTCTCTAAAGTACCACGTGACTGTAAACATTTCTACTGTAAATTTTCAGGTCTATCTGTTTATATTATTAAGGTGTATTTAAATAATATAGTTAACCGGCCGTTGATCGATATCAACGAGGTCAATCCATGTTGTCGAGGCAGTTTGGACGGTTCATCGATCGAAGGGCTGTCGACTGTGTGGACAGGTAGACACATAAGACCTTCAGGTCCAAGTTTAGATTCATCTTAATAGAACATTACTCTGTTGATTTTACTGTCATATTTTCTCACCAACCTCCTCGTGTCTTTTCGATATCTCCTGGCTTCAGCCTGACTCAATTACTCACCGATTCTTCGATCCATACTCGTAATACTTGACTTGTAGGTTTTCCATACTTTCCATTTATCTGAATATTACCTATGTATCACTGAAATAACTCTCTTCGACTCTTCCCATCACGTATTCCCAGTAAATCATGTGAGTGCAAGTGGGAGTTATAAGATACGAGCTCAAACATCCCATATGAAACTCTAGAAGCACGCATATAAGTCAATTATAAGTTTCGCGGAAAGAAAAGCCAATTCGGATATTTATTGGAGCGTGTTTCAGCAATAAGTTTTGATAATGAGAGGGGTTTTTGATCATTAATCACAAAGCAGATTACAGGTAGGTATGTGTAATTAAGCATTTAATACTGGCAAATGATAATAATTGCCTGACTCAATTACTCACCGATTCTTCGATCCATACTCGTAATACTTGACTTGTAGGTTTTCCATACTTTCCATTTATCTGAATATTATGTATCACTGAAATAACTCTCTTCGACTCTTCCCATCACGTATTCCCAGTAAATCATGTGAGTGCTAGTGGGAGTTATAAGATACGAGCTCAAACATCCCATATGAAACTCTAGATTACTCTAGAAGCACGCAAATAAGTCAATTATAAGTTTCGCGGAAAGAAAAGCCAATTCGGATATTTATTGGAGCGTGTTTCAGCAATAAGTTTTGATAATGAGAGGGGTTTTTGATCATTAATCACAAAGCAGATTATAGGTAGGTATGTGTAATTAAGCATTTAATACTGGCAAATGATAATAATTACATGGAAGAAAATTAGCAGGTATCCTCAAAAGTTATAGGCATTCATTCACGTTCATAATTAAATTTCTCTTTTGGCACTTTAAAAGAGCGTTTGCTTTTTGGGGGGGAAAGGAGGTTCAAATGAAAGCGTAGAATGCTGTATGTGATACCTATTTTCAACCTTCATAGTCAAGTTATTTCAAATGGAATTTGCTCTTCGGAAGTGAAAAATTAAAAACCAGACCTCAACCAACTTTGGTGGAGAACTTTCTCATGGGTCTGAAAATATTAAGATTTTTCTGTTAAGTATTAAATGACAGTGACAAACTTTCGTTGAGGCTGGGAATCGCTCCAGTCAGCCCGAATGTGTGTTTCTCAAGAAATATGTAGAGAGCCTTTGGCTCAAATTTAGCTAAATTTAGGTATAGCTTAGGAATTTAACTAAAATTCTAGCCAAAGTACGGATACTGAAAAAAAAACGAGCTAGAAAAAAGCAGTACTGCAAAGTTAAGCATGACCAAAAGCACGGGGGTTGGGAAAAGGTATTAAGGTATAGAGACTATGGTCACTGTAAGTTAGGATTAAAAGGGGAGATAGGTGAGATGGAAAGGAAGAGAAGGAGGGGAAGGAGTGGACAAGAGGATCAAAATATGGAGGGGATAGGAATGAATGGAAGAAGAGGAGGAGCAGGGGGAGGAGGAGGAGGAGGAGGAGGAGAGGAATTGAGTTTAGAAATTCATGGAGGTGTTTCTCGGAGATTTGTTATCGTTTTCGAAGGAAATGAAAATGACCGTCCATGTCCATGGATGTGAATTGAAGCGAAAACCCTGGACAGTGGACGGTCCGTTGGATGAGGGGGAGTGTAATCTCACCTCCAGTCGAGAAGGGTGGAAGAGGGATGATCATCCATCATCACTCTGTTTAACTTAGTCAGTCGGAAATTCACCCCGAAAATTTATCTCGTTTCTTACCACTTATATTATTCTATGCCCTGACCAGAGTTCAATGGTGTGGGGGGGGACCGGATGTTTCGAAATGGGATCTTTGAGGCCCCGAAATGGCCAACTTTATGATCCGAAAAGGAGATTAACTTTTGAAAAAAATGTTTTGGTCAAAACCAAGAATGGATGTTGTACATTGTACCTACCTTTTCTTTTTTACTTCATCCTTTTTTTTTTCATCTCTCTCAATAATAATCGCATTTGGCGTAACTTAACATTAAAGTTCTATCGTGAAATGGTGAATCCACCATTAAATATAGCAATACAGGTAGATCTCTAACTACATAACATGATAATATATATCTAGTACCCAGTCTACCTACCTATACATATGGCTACCTACCTATACATATGGCTACCTATACCTATACATATGGCTACCTACCTATACATATGACAACCTACCGATACATATGGCTACCTACCTATACATATGGCTACCTACCGATACATATGGCTACCTACCTATACATATGGCTAACCTACCAATACATATGGCTACCTACCTATACATATGGCTACCTACCTATACATATGACAACCTACCTATACATATAACTACCTACCTACCTACCTATACATATGGCTACCTACCTACCTACCTGATTAGATATCTGTCAGTCACAACTAAAACTGTCACACCGAGGTGCAGCTGTTAGCTCCGTAAAACCATTTTCTAATCAAGCGACCATTTCGTTTTATAGACCTGCTGTCTCTATTTGAATAACCTTACGTCACCCAATAAGTTCTTGTGAACACTTGGGTCAATAAGTTCGGACGTCAATTTGACCCGTCTATCAAATCTGTTCGTAACTCCTGATTGCCGATTATAAAACTTTTTATTAGCTGTTATGATTATTATTATTGAGTATTTCACACCATTTGAGAGTTATTATTAAGTTGGTGTGCTTCCCCTTCTTGCACCGACCAAGAAAGCACGGTGAGCTGGATCTAAATAATAGCTGGCTCTAAATAATTCACTGCCCAACTGAATCATGAATTATATCTAGTAAATCTGAAAGCCTCCTTACAATTCCTGTGGATATAACAGCCTCCTTTACCAGCTCTATCAAAACTCTGTGAATTTTCCTTTTCCTCTGGTAATGTCGCTATATTCAGTGCTCATTTAAAGAAGCTACTCAGTTGTCCTCATGAAGTTTAGTTTACTCTGTATTCCAAGCACATCAGAACGGAAAAAAATTCGATTCTGTCGGAAATCGAACCTGGGAACTCCGGTATGGGTTTCGACTCGGCTCTCAAGAAAAGTCTTGAACAATCGCCAAGTATAATACTAAAGCATTGGTAAAGGCTGCAAGGGAATGCTTCTGGTGTTGTTATCCTTATCCTCCTATAATTTAGTAATAATTTTACTATTACTTTTCACGTCATTCTACTCATTTCACTTAGCCAGGAATTCGTACAATCAGGACCAACACAAGAATAACAGAACCTTGTGGTCTTTGAGTAAGTGTAGTGCAGTCCTTGCAGAATGCAGATCTTGCACCGATCTCGACTGCTAAGTGGGAAACAAATAGCTATCACTCTGATTGCAATATTGGAGGAGGAAGAGGAGGAGAGGAATTGAGTTTAGAAATTCATGGAGGTGTTTCTCGGAGATTTGTTATCGTTTTCGAAGGAAATGAAAATGACCGTCCATGTCCATGGATGTGAATTGAAGCGAAAACCCTGGACAGTGGACGGTCCGTTGGATGAGGGGGAGTGTAATCTCACCTCCAGTCGAGAAGGGTGGAAGAGGGATGATCATCCATCATCACTCTGTTTAACTTAGTCAGTCGGAAATTTGCAATATTGCAAATAAATCTGCACTTTTTCCGTGATTTTCGCATAAAAACAAACAAAGCCAGTTTGGTTTGTTTGATTTCAACACTTGTCAACGGTTCTTTATAATTCTGGGAGAAGGGAAAAAATGTGCCATCTAATAGAATGCTGTATGTGATACCTATTTTCAACCTTCATAGTCAAGTTATTTCAAATGGAATTTGCTCTTCGGAAGTGAAAAATTAAAAAACAGACCTCAACCAACTTTGGTGGAGAACTTTCTCATGGGTCTGAAAATATTAAGATTTTTCTGTTAAAGTGACAGTGACAAACTTTCGTTGAGGCTGGGAATCGCTCCAGTCAGCCCGAATGTGTGTCTCTCAAGAAATATGTAGAGAGCCTTTGGCTAAAATTTAGCTAAATTTAGGTATAGCTTAGGAATTTAACTAAAATTCTAGCCAAAGTACGGATACTGAAAAAAAAACGAGCTAGAAAAAAGGAAAACGGCAAAGTTAAGCATGACCAAAAGCACGGGTGTTGGGAAAAGGTATTAAGGTATAGAGACTATGGTCACTGTAAGTATAAAGGATTAAAAGGGGAGATAGGTGAAATGGAAAGGAAGAGAAGGAGGAGGAGAAGGAGGAGAAGTGGCAAGGAGTGGACGGGAGGATCAAATATGGAGGGGATAGGGATGAATGGAAGAGAAGGAGGAAGAGGAGGAGGAGGAAGAGGAGGAGGAGGAAGAGGAGAAGGAGGAGGAGGAGGAAGAGGAGGATGAGGAGGAGGAGGAAGTTTGTTTGATTTCAACACTACTTGTCAACGGTTCTTTATAATTCTGGGAGAAGGGAAAAAATGTGCCATCTAAAGAGGTAAATAAAGGTTTGAGTTTATTGGTATTCTCAAGCGGGTCTACCCGAGGAAAAACTAGAAATGAAAGCAATGGGGGCTAAAAATCAATAATAACTAAAGACTGTGAATAATCCAAGTGTCCTAAATCATTCCATAGAAGAAAAGTTTAAAAGAATTTTCCGTGAAACAATGAGCTTTCGTTCAAGTCAGAATGACACATCTTATAGGCAACTTTTGATTTCCAATCAATCAAAACTATGGAAAAAAGTTTTAAAATAGGTAGGCATTTTAGAAGAATAACAGAAAAGAAAAATCAAAACTGGACTGCAGAAATCGTTAACCGGAGGGGATCAAACCCAGGACTTCCAGATTCCAACACTCACCCACTCCAATCAACGGTCGTGATTTTTGCACCTTGTTATCCAATTGGCGAGAAGAAAAAAAAGCATAAAAATTCATTTTTATGTATCATGATTTCGTAAAGCTTTCTCTAGTGAACGATTTCCAAGACCTTACGGTGCTTTGGTATTATTTATTAATTTATGAGATCTTTATAAACATTTCTGTTCCATTATTTATAACTTAATCAACAAGGAAGGCGTTTGGCTACGCGCGAATAAAAACCCTCAGAAATAACATGGTCCGATATCGAGATTAGTTGTTTCCCCGGCGAAATTTATTTGTTTTACTCGTATTCCTATTGGTATAGTCCCTATAGACGGTAAGGTTAATGGAATTGGAGTTGTATTGGTTTTCATCGAGGCTCTCAAAAACCAGATCACATACGTATGAACTATTGGAGTACTGGCTATGGGGAGTGGTACATGGTTCAATAGATCCGTGTTTACATCTGAACGGATCAGACACACCGCCTTCGGCCCACTTGTGAGTACACTCGTATCTATCTGAAGCCATGTGAGCGAACATTGGTGAGCAGGAATTTCTTTTTGTGAGAAGCTTGTCATTTCGTTCAATATACACTATGGAATCCATGTTATATATAGGACAAAATGCCTCAAAATTACACTATAGTAGTTCTGTGAACTTTAGACCCCACTCAGACTCTTTTGCTCAAGCTGAGACGAAGGTATACTCTAAATAAAGCACCATTTATAGATTTTATAGGGATCTACCCAATATTCTCATTTTCCATTTCCTACAGAACTATCTTTTGACCATTGGGATTAGGAACTTTTACAGCGACAATCTTATTGAACACCAGGCCCAGGATTTAAAACGACACTACCAACTTTTCTACATTTAGTTTTTTATTGTCTATCAGTTTTCACGTGTGAATAATAAAAAAAATAAAACCCCAACGTTTGATAAAACTGGTGATAAGAAAACCGCCTTATCTTCTGTTTGATTGTAGGTACCATATCTCCATTAGATTCTAATAGTGGAAATTTCCATTGCATTGGGCAATGTACTGAGTGATCCCAAGTATTTCGTTTACAATACCCTCCCTGTGAAATGGATTTCAAACAAGGGTTGTACAGGGGCCCAACATATCCATCTAAAAAGTGTTCATCTTAGGTAAGTTGCAATCATTCAAATGAAAGTCCTAGAACCTATAATTACCAGAAACTTGCATACTTTTCTGTGTTTCTGGAATATCTGTTGTAAAACCCTCGCTCTTAGCACTTGATAGAGTAGCAGAATGTATCGAAAAGCCTGCAGCACGTGAGTGCCCAGATGGTCACCCATCCAGATATCATGCAGGAGCAAAACCTCCGTTGAATTCATTCCAGGAACAGGCCCCTGCAGCCCTGGTCAGAGTGGTCAGCCTAGTTAGCTTGGTCGGTAGCGCGTCTGCCTCGTAAGCGCTAGGCCGAGGGCTCGATTCCCGCCCAGGGCGGATTTTATCCAGAACGGATTATGTTCGTTCTCGGAAAGGCTGGCTTTCTCCTATCCTGTCTTTCTTCTCTCTTCGATTTCGGGACGATAAGACCTTGGCAGTTGTAGTGCCCTCTATGAAACCTCTTGGAAAAAAAAAGGAACAGGCCCCTGGTCAGCCAGAGTACTAGTAGTCTGTCCTTCACACAACTGGTTGGCTTACTGGTTTTTGTTATCGGTAAAGTGGATCTGTGTCCATAGCGTTTGGATATCTGTCTCTTATACGTATTTAAAACAAACGATTTTTTTGAGTTATTGTGTATTGAGTGGAACTCTGTTCCTATTGCAATATTCCAAGACTGGCGTTTTTAATATTTTAATGTTCATATGTTTGATAAGTTCGATTTAGTTGTCCCTGAATTTGTGGATAGGTTTTTACTAAGTCTCAAAATGGGACTGTTAATTAAAAATGGGACTCTCTAGTCTCTGTACAACTCTTATACATAGGTACTTTAGATCCCAGTCTCTCTTTATTTACCTTGTCCCTGTGGTTGTTATTTTATGTTTTATTTGTCATTACAAAATTTTAATTACTTCAAGGAAGTATACCTACCTACTTAACAAATACTTGAAATAATGCTCATTATATACCTACTTACCTACCTTTCTTCTGTGAGTCGTTTTATTGTTGTTTTCGATCTTATCTTGAGATAGGGTGAAATCCTGTGCCTGGCCCGAATTGTCTCCTCGTAGATAATTCTTATGACTGTCAGGGAACAGGATAACTAAAGAACACGACTTGGGTTCAACTTGATACGCTTTTTAGCTTTTACGTATCGGCGTATATTGAGTTGGTTTTACTTTCTTTAACAAGAAAGTCTTCTGCTATTAGTAAGTCCGAATTGATTACCCCGCTGTTCAACCTTTCAATATGTATAATTAAAAAGTAGTAGCCTATATCCATATGGTGTTGGAACAAATAAGTGGGTATATAATATATATACTGAAGAACTGAGGCATGAGAGGTGTTAATTTTTCTCATTTTCTATCTCTTTTCCTACAGGTAGATATAGGTCCTCTAATACATACCCATTGTCACAAAGCGTGTACAATGTACAATTGATTGCATATACATAACATAATCTCAAGTGGTCCGCGAGATTTTTGGTTTATCAATAGTGGTCCGCCAATTCTAAAAGGTTAAGAACCCCTGGATTAGAGAGACATAGGTTTCCTCTACTCATAGGCAGAACTTTGCTGAAATGAAATCGGGCCTTTCTTTTGTAGCTTCTTCTCTAAAGTACCACGTGACTGTAAACATTTCTACTGTAAATTTTCAGGCCTATCCGTTTATAATTATTAAGGTGTATTTAAATATAGTTCACCGGCCGTCGATCGACATGGACGAGGTCAATCCATGTTGTCGAGGCAGTGTGGACGGTTCATCGATCGAAGGCCTGTCGACTGTGTGGACATGTAGACACATAAGACCTTCAGGTCCAAGTTTAGATTCATTTCAATAGAACATTACTCTGTTGATTTTACTGTCATATTTTCTCACCAACCTCCTCGTGATGCCATCTAAAGAGGTAAATAAAGGTTTGAGTTTATTGGTATTCTCAAGCGGGTCTACCCGAGGAAAAACTAGAAATGAAAGCAATGGAAGCTAAAAATCAATAATAACTAAAGACTGTGAATAACCCAAGTGTCCTAAAATCCTAAATCATTCCACAGAAGAAAAGTTTAAAAGAATTTTCCGTGAAACAATGAGCTTTCGTTCAAGTCAGAATGACACATCTTAGGCAACTTTTGATTTCCAATCAATCAAAACTATGGAAAAAGTTTTAAAATAGGTAGGTATTTTAGAAGAATAACAGAAAAGAAAACTCAAAACTAGACTTCAGAAATCGTTAACCCTAACCTTGCAATATTGCAAATAAATCTGCACTTTTTCCGTGATTTTCGCATAAAAACAAACAAAGCCAGTTTGGTTTGTTTGATTTCAACACTAGAGGAGGAGGAGGAGGAGGAGACAAAAACGGATGAACAAAATTTGAGATAAGACACCGGGATATCAACAGGAATAAATATAAGGCAATAATTTAGGCGAGAAAGAAAGAATGGCTGAGACGCGAAATAAAGGAAGGAAGAAAAAGAAGGTGAGAGAGAGATAAGTTTATGTAAATTTACAGCACACAAAGGCGCAGTGGAGAGAGAGGGAGGACGCTATAATTTGGCACATACCCTATCTCTGGGTGTGAGAGAGATGGGGATCCCTGTGCTCATATGTTGTTCCTGTGTGGGAGAGAGAGAGAGAGAGAGGAAGAAGGGAATTACCATCATCCTCAGGTAAGTATTGGATAGAACTTTCTTCAAATCAAAAATTGTGAATTTTTATAATTATTTCCATCGCACCCAATGGAAAGGCTAGAAAATCATGCCATCTAAAGAGGTAAATAAAGGTTTGAGTTTATTGGTATTCTCAAGCGGGTCTACCCGAGGAAAAACTAGAAATGAAAGCAATGGGGGCTAAAAATCAATAATAACTAAAGACTGTGAATAATCCAAGTGTCCTAAATCATTCCATAGAAGAAAAGTTTAAAAGAATTTTCCGTGAAACAATGAGCTTTCGTTCAAGTCAGAATGACACATCTTATAGGCAACTTTTGATTTCCAATCAATCAAAACTATGGAAAAAAGTTTTAAAATAGGTAGGCATTTTAGAAGAATAACAGAAAAGAAAAATCAAAACTGGACTGCAGAAATCGTTAACCGGAGGGGATCAAACCCAGGACTTCCAGATTCCAACACTCACCCACTCCAATCAACGGTCGTGATTTTTGCACCTTGTTATCCAATTGGCGAGAAGAAAAAAAAGCATAAAAATTCATTTTTATGTATCATGATTTCGTAAAGCTTTCTCTAGTGAACGATTTCCAAGACCTTACGGTGCTTTGGTATTATTTATTAATTTATGAGATCTTTATAAACATTTCTGTTCCATTATTTATAACTTAATCAACAAGGAAGGCGTTTGGCTACGCGCGAATAAAAACCCTCAGAAATAACATGGTCCGATATCGAGATTAGTTGTTTCCCCGGCGAAATTTATTTGTTTTACTCGTATTCCTATTGGTATAGTCCCTATAGACGGTAAGGTTAATGGAATTGGAGTTGTATTGGTTTTCATCGAGGCTCTCAAAAACCAGATCACATACGTATGAACTATTGGAGTACTGGCTATGGGGAGTGGTACATGGTTCAATAGATCCGTGTTTACATCTGAACGGATCAGACACACCGCCTTCGGCCCACTTGTGAGTACACTCGTATCTAGTCGGAAATTCACCCCGAAAATTTATCTCGTTTCTTACCACTTATATTATTCTATGCCCTGACCAGAGTTCAATGGTGTGGGGGGGGGACCGGATGTTTCGAAATGGGATCTTTGAGGCCCGAAATGGCCAACTTTATGATCCGAGAAGGAGATTAACTTTTGGAAAAAATGTTTTGGTCAAAACCAAGAATGGATGTTGTACATTGTACCTACCTTTTCTTTTTTACTTCATCCTTTTTTTTTTTTCATCTCTCTCAATAATAATCGCATTTGGCGTAACTTAAAACTTAACATTAAAGTTCTATCGTGAAATGGTGAATCCACCATTAAATATAGCAATACAGGTAGATCTCTAACTACATAACATGATATATCTAGTACCCAGTCTACCTACCTATACATATGGCTACCTACCTAGTACCTACCTACCTACCTACCTGATTAGATATCTGTCTGTCACAACTAAAACTGTCACACCGAGGTGCAGCGTGCAGCTGCAGCTGTTAGCTCCGTTAAACCATTTTCTAATCAAGCGACCATTTCGTTTTATAGACCTGCTGTCTCTATTTGAATAACCTTATGTCACCCAATAGGTTCTTGTGAACACTTGGGTCAATAAGTTCGGATGTCAATTTGACCCGTCTATCAAATCTGTTAGCAACTCCTAATTGCTGATTGGTAAAAATGATTGTGAGAAAGTTGACAAAGGTGAGGGAACATTTTAGCTAAATCCCCTTTAGGAGTGAGCTATTCATTTTTCACGAAAGTCACAACTTGGGGTCGGGGTTGTGTTTTTGGGGTCACTAGTCACTGGAAAGTAATTCGCAATGAAAACTCATTCTGTTTTCTTTCCTTTAAACGTCACTGTATAACTGCTAAGGTTTTTACTGATGGGGTTTTACACTCCATTCGGCGACTACTTACCTCCTTACATTAACCTCACCCAGTCTGAGTGGGACTGGGAAAAGCCTGCAGCACGTGAGTGCCCAGATGGTCACCCATCCAGATATCATGCAGGAGCAAAACCTCCGTTGAATTCATTCCAGGAACGGGTCCCTGCAGCCCTGGTCAGAGTGGTCAGCCTAGTTAGCTTGGTCGGTAGAGCGTCTGCCTCGTAAGCGCTAGGCCGCGGGCTCGATTCCCGCCCAGGGCGGATTTTATCCTGAACGGTTTATTCTCGGAAAGGCTGACTTTCTCGTATCCTGTCTTTCTTCTCTCTTCGATTTCGGGACGATAAGACCTTGGCAGCTGTAGTTCCCTCTATGAAACCTGTAGAAAAAAAAAAGGAACAGGCCCCTAGTCAGCCTGTGTACCTACTAGTAGTCTGTCCTTCACACAACTGGTTGGCTTACCGGTTTTTGTTATCGGTAAAGTGGATCTGTGTCCATAGCGTTTGAATATCTGTCTCTTATAGGATAGGTACGTATTTAAAACAAACAATTTTTTGAGTTATTGTGTATTGAGTGGAACTCTGTTCCTATTGCAACATTCCAAGACTGGCGTTTTTAATATTTTAATGTTCATATAGGTATGTTTGATAAGTTCGATTTAATTCTCTTAATTTATGGATACGTTTTACTAGGTCTGAAAATGGGACTGTTAATTAAAAATGGGACTCTCTAGTCTCTGTACAACTCTTATACATACTCCAGATCCCAGTCTCTCTTTATTTACCTTGTCCCTGTGGTTGTTATTTAATGTTTTATTTGTCATTACAAAATTTTAATTACTCCAAGGAAGTACCTACCTACTTAACAAATACTTGAAATAATGCTCATTATACCTACTTACCTACCTTTCTTCTGTGAGTCGTTTTAAAAAATAAGGGAAATTATACCACCATCTCATTATTATAATGATTACCCCCGTTCTAAAATGGGTAGGTAAGGTCATTTTTATTTGTAAAAAAAAACATACAGTAGGTAACTTTAAGTTTCTGGTCTAGTTATTTAAATGCTTATTATAAATGATTTCTAGGTCTTTGAGTTCTGATTCACTCTGTATATATTTTTATTTTTTGTTGCAAATTAAATGGATAAAGATGTTACCTTACATGCATTTCATGTTTTATAAATCCAGTATGAAACATCACAGACCTGCCTTTAGGTCTCTTTCAAGTTGGTCACCCATGGCCTTTCCATTCAAATTGGGCTAGAACCAAACGTCGAAGCAGGCTATAATAATATGTTTTTATTTTATTTTTTATTTATTTCCAACATTAAAGCAAACAAAGTGTAAATTGTGAGTGATTACTTTGGCGCCCATTGCCGCCACTCTACATAATCAAGATAAACATGATGTTGGTATTTCTCTAATAAGTACGTTTTCTGTTTGGTCAACACTTCGGATTTTTGATTCTTACGTTTTTCCTCTTCTAATGCTCTTATCAGGTTTTCTTTCATGTCTATTTCTCCTTTCATGTCCTCTTATGCGGCCAAGAACACCATTTCCTCTTTGTCTCTTTATCCAATCCCGATTCTCTGTCGATTTGTGCTCAAGTTTGTTTTGCAATGGTAATTTCATCATGTATCTTCACTGAAGGGCGTTTGCGGTTTCTATTAGCTCTACACCATCACTATCTTCTTTTCTACATAATCTTCTTCCGTTGCATTGCCGCCAATTACGTGGGATTCCTATCCTTTTAATATGTCCATTTTTGCTTCTATTTCATTGACTCCTTTTCTGCGTACTTATCGCGTAACTAGTCAATCCTTTGATGCACAACATTTGCAGCAGTTTTAGTCCAAGTTCATCATAATCCTGCAATCATTTTAATTCACAAACACGCTATAGTTGGCATGTTCTTCTCTCTTCATCCTCGCTCTCCACTCCTGAGGAGGAACTCAAAACTAATTTCTGAATAAGCATGACTTGAGCGCAAACATTGAAAGAGGTGAAGAAGGGATTGGTGAACATTGCTAGCTGTTGGGTACGAGAATGAATATTGCGTGATGTTTGAAGATTACTTTCAAATAAAACTTAAGCATAATAATTCTGTGGAAAGGCAACACAGTGTCACCGAATCTTATTATAAGTTTCGTATTATGAAAGTCACTTATCAATAAATTAAAAAGTTCCAACCTCCCCCGTTCAAGCGTTTCAGGGTTGCTTTTAGGAGTTCCGGGTTGAAAAGGCTTCTTTCCTTTCTTAACTGGAATGAAAAGACTTTTACATGTAGTATTGTGTGATCTAAAAAGAAATTGCCTCAATAATTGAATTTACAAAATTCGGCTTTCAAATCAATTTCGCAAAAATTTGGCACTTCTTCAAGACTGATTGTCCAATAGACTACTCGATGTCTCGGCAATCTACACTAACTGGAATGATGGTTTCAGTATTTTTGCTGACAAATTATTATGGTCCTGCAAATCACAACCCAATACCTATTGTGTTTTTCCGATTGATTGTAATCTCCATAATCTTGATCTCAACTGTAGATTGTAGCTATCTTCTTCATATTTTACTATGTCTTTTGATCTTTTCCAACTCAAGTGAGGTCGACATTTTGAATCAATCTCTTCCATGTGCCTCGGTTGTAAATATGAATAGGTAAATAAGGTAATTGTTTCGGTATTTGACCCTATGTTACCCTCAGTACCCTATGTTTTAATTGTGCCTGTTTCTCAAATTATAAATATGAATCTACGTTTTCTATGTTATATTTTCATTTGAACAAGGGTTGATAGGAGCTCACGATTCAAGTTTGGCGTATTTTTTCCTTGTTGTTTTCGATCTTATCTTGAGATAGGGTGAAATCCTGTGCCTGGCCCGAATTGTCTCCTCGTAGATAATTCTTATGACTGTCAGGGAACAGGATAACTAAAGAACACGACTTGAAAAAAAAAAAAAAAAAAAAAAAAAAAAACAGCGATTTATTTATGTACCTATAGGTATTGGTACCACTAATGGTAAATAATATAGGTGTTTAAAATAAAAAACAAAAGGAAATTGTATTTTTTTCAGCTTGTAGAAAGTTCAAATGTGTATTTTTCCCCTGCTAATGTACTTGTTACCTTACAGAAAAAATATGCATAATTTATTTTTAAAATACAGAAAAATAAAGTACACAGTGAAAAATGGGGATGTGCAGAGAATTTTAATTAAATTTGGTTCTTCTCTTTTCGAACCATTTGGATCTGAACCAAGGCGGGAAATGTTGACTGAAATTTTCAATTTTTTCTTCTGTTACAGGTAAATGAGCCAAATGAAAACTGATGGATTTAAAGAATTAATCATAAAAGGAACTCACCCTGGGCTCTGAGCTTTTTCAGTTGGTAAATATACGCATCTAGACTTCTAGACGGTATGGGCAAAGTTCAAGCTCATTGGGCTTTAGCCTTTGGTTGACATTTTCAAGTTTCTTTTTTTGGATATGGTTTTACGTTCGAGTTCAAATTTTCAAGGATTTTCAATTTTTCCCTTACTTCGACTGCGAACGCCCTCATTCTTCAACAAACCATCTTTCTCAAAAAGTATATAAAATGGGGGGAAAGATGGAAATATGTCCTCAGCCCCTTGGTGTTGATGAAACAATTGCCTCATATTTATCCAAATTATGTGAAAAAATGTTTCAACTTGTTATTTACATTGCTTCCTAAAGGTGTGTCAAAACATAGTCCACTGGCCGTCAATCGACGAGGTGAATGAGGTGAATCTATGTTGTCGAGGCAGTGTGGACTGTTGAGTCAACATCGATCAATGTCGATTGGCACGACGCGACAGGCGGTCGACTATGTATGGACACACCTTAAGGATTCACATCGCAGGATTAGGATGAGTATACCCATCTAGACTTCTAGACGGTATGGGCAAAGTTCAAGCTCATTGGGCTTTAGCCTTTGGTTGACATTTTCAAGTTTCTTTTTTGGATATATGGTTTTACGTCCGAGTTCAAATTTTCAAGGATTTTCAATCTTTCCCTTACTTCGACTGCGAACGCCCTCATTCTTCAACAAACCATCTTTCTCAAAAAGTATACAAAATGGGGGAAAGATGGAAATATGTCCTCAGCCCCTTGGTGTTGATGAAACAATTGCCTCATATTTCATATTTATCCAAATTATGTGAAAAAATGTTTCAACTTGTTATTTACATTGCTTCCTAAATGTGTGTCAAAACATAGTCCACTGGCCGTCAATCGACGAGGTGAATCTATGTTGTCGAGGCAGTGTGGACTGTTCAGTCAACATCAATCAATGTCGATTGGCACGACGCGACGGGCGGTCGACTATGTATGGACACACCTTAAGGATTCACATCGAAGGATTAGGATGAGCCGTTACCAGTAGCACAGTTGACAGCCCAGGCCATCCCGTAGACTGCCAATGCTCCGAGATCGTATCAAATCTGACAAGGAGTAAATAAATGGTTCAGAAATTTTAAATTAAAATGTCAACCCCGAGAAGGTCGAGGAGGTGCGAGGTGCTGATGTGTAAAAAGGAGCAAAAAGGGTCATTTCGAGCGTCCAAAAGCACCACGTCCGGGGGTATTTCACGAGATGAAATACGAAGTTTTATATTTAATGAAACATCCTGTGTCCAGGGAATCCAACTGGAGAGGGAATGAAATTGAATGGATGATATATTAAGAATGTCGTGCCCCGATGGTATCTAGTTTGTAGCTGAATGTGTCCTCCAGCTCCAGGATAGGAGGGAATATGATAGCTGTTCTGGATTTCATTATTGAATAAATATGGTGTAAGGGAGGAAAATCGTACCTAAATAGGAAAGTTATCTCCAACATTTTGAGAATCAGATCAGATCCTCTGCTGAAAGGGGTTTCGAATGTTTCGATTGAATAAATATGGTGTAAGGGAGGAAAATCGTACCTAAATAGGAAAGTTATCTCCAACATTTTGAGAATCAGATCAGATCCTCTGCAGAAAGGGGTTTCGAATGTTTCCATCCTAGATAAACGAACTATAGAATTCCCCAAAATATCGAGGTTGTCGCTTGTCATATAAATAAAAAACCCGAAGTTGATTTTTTGCATACATAGGTAATTATATTTCCACATTATCTGTCTGTTGATGGTTAGTTCAGCCTTGGCGAAGAATGTTGTTCACCAAGATTGAGTTTATCGTTAGGAAAGGTCACCAAAATAACTGAAAGATCAAAAGAGAGATTGTACCTTCCTGGTGATCCTATCTTAGGTATGTCCAGAGCTATCAAGATCGTCATTCCAAACATTGCTAAGATGAATATTGTCATTATAAGTATCTAGCCAGACTAGCCACATGATAGCAATCCATAAACTTCGAGAGGAAAAAATAAAAAATATTCAGGTTACTGTTGTAAAAATACAAGAACCACCCAAACTGACCATCAGCTTGTTGATTGCCGGTTGATTGGGTCTTAACATCAATTAAGTCGGATGAAAGAACAAGTTTGGATCAAAGAAAGAACGAAACATAAATATTCCATTTTCTACAATAACCAACATCTATCTTTAAATAAAGAGCATACTGATAAACAATTCAGATTAAAGCTTAGCTTGAAATAAATTTTGATAGATAATCAGCCGGAGATAAAAATAAAACTTCGAAAAATATATTTTAAAGTGGGAGTTTTATTTTCGATAAGTTTTCTGTGTAAAAAGTGATATACGGGATATCAATGAAGGAAGCCTTGATTCTCCGAAGCTTTGTCACTTATATCTAGGAAACCAGGAACCTGCCTCTGATGAATATGCAGAATTTTGAAAACATTTCGCTTAAAAAAGAAAAGCTCAAGATATTATGCTTCTTCAAACAGAACTCAATCCAAACTATAATGTTCTGTGCTTTACCATCACATTCTGAGTATATGTCTTCAAGATATTGGTGGACATTTTGCACAAAATAATCACGAGATAATTAAAATGTCAACCCCGAGAAGGTCGAGGAGGTGCGAGGTGCTGATGTGTAAAAAGGAGCAAAAAGGGTCATTTCGAGCGTCCAAAAGCACCACGTCCGGGGGTATTTCACGAGATGAAATACGAAGTTTTATATTTAATGAAACATCCTGTGTCCAGGGAATCCAACTGGAGAGGGAATGAAATTGAATGGATGATATATATTAAGAATGTCGTGCCCCGATGGTATTCTAGTTTGTAGCTGCATGTGTCCTCCACCTCCAGGATAGGAGGGAATATGATAGCTGTTCTGGATTTCATTATTGAATAAATATGGTGTAAGGGAGGAAAATCGTACCTAAATAGGAAAGTTATCTCCAACATTTTGAGAATCAGATCAGATCCTCTGCTGAAAGGGGTTTCGAATGTTTCGATCCTAGATAAACGAACTATAGAATTCCCCAAAATATCGAGGTTGTCGCTTGTCATATAAATAAAAAACCCGAAGTTGATTTTTTGCATACATAGGTAATTATATTTCTACATTATCTGTCTGTTGATGGTTAGTTCAGCCTTGGCGAAGAACGTTGTTCACCAAGATTGAGTTTATCGCTAGGAAAGGTCACCAAAATAACTGAAAGATCAAAAGAGAGATTGTACCTTCCTGTGATCCTATCTGCCACAAAGTTTCTCTTCTCTTACTCCATAATCTTTTATTGTTGGTTGTTTGCTGCTGTTAAGTAGATCAATTTTGAAATAACGCCTCTCATAAAAAGTTACTGAGCTGCTTTAGTTCAGGCTGTTCAGGTGTTATTTTTTCCTCCACATTTTCATTTCATCAGGTTTATATTTTAAAGTGGGAGTTTTATTTTCGATAAGTTTTCTGTGTAAAAAGTGATATACGGGATATCAATGAAGGAAGCCTTGATTCTCAAAGGCATTGTCACATAATTGTATAAAGATTTTTAGGAAAGCAGGAACCTGCCTCTGATTAGTATGCAGAATTTTGAAAACATTTCGAGAAAAGAATATTATGCTTCTTCAAACAGAACTCAATCCAAACTATAATGTTCTGTGCTTTACCATCACATTCTGAGCATATGTCTTCAAGATATTGGTGGACATTTTGCACAAAATAATCACGAGACCCATCTTCCCAGACTTGTAAAGTGCTTTTCATATGTTTGCATCTCGATTAACATCTCACCGTCTGAACAATAATTCAAGACAATCCGAGTTGTCACCCGGGCAGATCCTGTATAAAAAGAGTAGTGAAGAGATAAGAGTGCATTAAGAAAGATCCAAGATAAAGAACCCATATTATATCTTTATCATTAAAATTTACCTATGCTAGCCTCGAGCTTGAGCCTGCTAGTAGATATACTATCTATTAAAAACACTTTAAACATAAAACCAACCAAATTTATGGGCAACCTCTGCACGCTCAAAGTACTATCCCACTTCCTTAGAACAGAGGAAAAATAAGGAAGCAACAGCTCAGTAGCAGGTTCCTTCGATAAAGGAGAATAAAAGATCCAAATATTTGTTGATCTTCCATTAGCTGTATTCCTTGTTGAAAATTGTGCTGATATGAGGTAGATTATGAACATATCATTGCCTAGCAGCTTTTGAAATTTCATTCATCTTACACCTAGGCATTTCATGTGTGCTGATATGAGGTAGATTATGAACATATCATTGCCTAGCAGCTTTTGAAATTTCATTCATCTTACACCTAGGCATTTCATGTAGTGTTCATTTCTACAGTAAAGTGTTCGAAGTGCATTTGCATAGATATGAAAAATTACACTCCTTATCTGCAAATTTATGGAAAAAAGAACCTCACACAGATAAAGCTGAAAATAATTTCACCATTAGACCGTGTCATTTTGTTGAATTAACAATGAGGTTTTCAGGACACTGTGAAGATAAAGTTCATGGCTTGGCTAGGAAAATGATTATCTTGGGTCTACCTACATTACCACATTAGGTACCTATCTTTCAGGTTGAAACATTATCTGTCAGATTAGAAGCAAGGTGGAACGGAGGTGCGATAGTAATGGTGATGAATGTTCTTTGTTTTGGGCGAATTAAGATAATGTAAGTTACCCACTCGTACGTAGGTACCTGATAGTAGCGAGGTCTCGAGTTTTAGAGCTACCTAAAGTTGCATTTTGGATTATTAATTGGTGGAATTGAAGGACTTCTTTTTTCTTACCTATGAAAAATTTATGCTCAGTCTCTATTTAATTACCATAGAGTGTTTATCTTCAAAATGGACTCTTTGACCCTCCTCCAGTCGGCTCCCCCTTCTTCTTCATCTTCTTCTTCTCCTCTTCCTCGTTCTTCCTTAACTTCTCCGATGTTCTTCTTCGTCCTCGGTCTAAAAGAAATCACGATTATTCACATCACATTGTGCACCTCCAACTCAGGTAGTCAAATTCAAAGTCTGAAAACCGTTTTTCCCAAGCACAATGAAATCCAGAACGAACGACGGACCCATAAAATCCGCCCGTTACATGCAAATGCTCCCGAGTATGTGCTTAGCATGCAGTCAAGGTACATGTGAGGTATCGTAAACTACACTTCCATAAATACATAAAACGAAAACTTATTTGCAGATTAAAATCAGCTGAAATACATTGGAGCAAAAAGCTTATCAGGCTGCTGAAAACTCTAAATACTCTCTCGATATAACCCTTTTGTAGACTATAAACTTTTTTTATATGGGTGTAGGTATATGAACCTCGTTGGGTCGTATTATGAACAGGGTGCTCACAAAAGAAATATGTCCCTAAATTTGGATAAGTTAATAAATAATTATCTAGTCAGTTGACTATAAGAGAAATCGTCAACTGCTCTTTTGGATGTCCTTTAATGTCCTAATATTTAGGAGTACCTTTTGGATGTCCTTTAATGTCCTAATATTTAGGAGTACCTATTTCAAAGTCCAAGTAAACAAGATGTAAGTAGGTACTCTAAAGTTCTCAGAGAAAAGGTTATTTTGATTTTTTGACCCTTGATCATGAGTATTTGACCACTCCAGGTTGTGTTATTATTATTGTTATTATTATTATTTACTCTTTATTGTTTATGATTACATGTACACAAAATGCACAAAAATTACAAGCAAGAGGCGAAATTATTGCCTAAGGCAATCTCTACCATTCAACCCTAAAACAAACAATGTGCCACATAGTTACAATAATGAGGTTAAGTTTTAAAGGTCTTAAAAAAAAAAGAAAAAAAAAAAAAAGAGGAAGGTGTTTGAGAAGAGGAAGAGGAAGAAGAAGAAGTTGTGTTCTACAATAATAGATTACCTCTCTGTTCTAGAACTCGTATAATACCCTAATTCCTAATAATGTTCCTTATCCCTTACCCCCTTAATTAGGCTAGTACGAGATGGTGGTCTTCTTTAGGAACATCCTGTATACTGCGAAGTATTTTAAAAAGTATCACACCATTGTGGAATGCAATGGCGAGGATGAATTTATAGATTGCAGACACTGTTAGTATTTTATTGATTAGATTTGTACCTTAAATAAGATGACTATAACATAACATTTAACTTAACTAACTAACAAAGTAACTTAAAAAAATCTGGTGTGAACATCACACGACTTTCTATTACATTAATTATAATTATGTTATATCCACAAAATATCTACTATCAAATACTCTATGAATGATAAATATCATGTACATTGACTCCAAAACTTTTTAGCCTGGGCCCATCTTCTGGAATGTCTTTGACGATACCCACTTGTCCATTGGAAGTGTCATGTTCGAACATTTCAAGACCCTCTGGCCTTGTTCTGCCCTAAGTACAAACGAGACGGTGTCTTTTATCTTGTCTTTAATCTCTTCTAGAATCTTGATGTGACATTACAAGTTCCAAATATTTCGTCAAGAATGTTCACCGAATGGCTGTAGGCGGAATGGTTTGATAATCATGTTAATGACACAGACCTAGTTAGTTTTGGGACGTAAACTTCGATTTTATTTTGTCGATTCGACAATCTCATACGAGTATTCTGTGAGATACCAGAGGATTATGTAGATTTTGTGAAATTTCTTTCGATTTGTTGGAGTGTAAAATGTGGAGAATTCGATAGGTATCTAGTTTTTTCTGTTTACCTAAGACTAAGAACTTGTTGCTCTGTTAGATACGTCAGTACATATTCATAATATTATTGTACTGAAATTCCATACCTCGGCTGGGATTGAACCCACGCCCTCCTGTTTACCAGTCGAGCGCCTAGACCACTACACCACCGAGGCAGGTACATTGTACTGTATAATGTCAAAATTACTTTTAGTACATTACAAGTCTTGAGTACTACACTTAGTTTAGTTACAACAAATAACATTATGTTGGCAACTCCCGCAGATACTATTCACTTTAAAGTGAGAACTAAAAGATATCGAGAAAAATCATTTCCAACATGACAATATACAATAATGACAATCATATTCAATTTAATGATGTAAGAAGAAACAGTGAAGAGCATCATAACAGAAACAAGGATATTATGAAGAACATTGAAATTCCAAATGAGCACAAGAATGAGCGAATTAATGAATTGAAAGGAATGGAAAAAAGTGAGAATATTCTTTCCCAAATAAAAAGGAAGAGGGAGAGGATGAGGAGGAACAAGAGAAGAGATTAGATAATGTAAATGAGAAAAGTAAAGATGTAAACGTAACGTCCTGACACTAATGTCTCTTCGAGATTTTTCATTCCAGAACTTTTGATTAGATAATGTAAATGAGAAAAGTAAAGATGTAAACGTAACGTCCTGACACTAATGTCTCTTCGAGATTTTTCATTCCAGAACTTTAAAAAAATAAAAGAAAAGAAAATTTTGACTTTAACCAACGTGACAAGTAGACAATCTTGTTTAGATATTTTGTCCATTGTCTCTTGTTTTCCATTTGCTATCGAAAGAACGGTACCTGAAGCTAGCTAACAGGCTTCTAGCTTCTGGGAATGAGCTCGTTTGGATTTCAGTGGAATGGCAACGTGGCTTAAACCTCCACGAATCGAAATTATAACCAGCCATCGATCATATTCCATGAGTCAATCTCGGACACAACCATCTTTTCATCCAGGTATTTCGTCAGCAACTATTTCAGTCACGAATCGAAATTATAACAGCCATCGATCATATTCCATGAGTCAATCTCGGACACAACCATCTTTTCATCCAGGTATTTCGTCAGCAAATATTTCAGTGTTTATTTTGTTTTCTTTTGTAACCACAGTGCAGCCAGATAGTCTGATAGATTTACGACACATGCCGATCACGAGGATCGAACGTGTGAACACGCCTTGCCTTGGCTCTCTATTATTTGTGACCAACGGACCAATCTCTCCCGACAATCTGCAATGAAATCTCAATAAAAACTAATCGTTGCCTAATAAACAACTCGAGACTTTGGTTTTAGATCTTGCAGTTGTGTTTGCAGAACGATTTCAGCTCTTGTGTTGGTTTAGTAATCGGTTTCACTCGGTAATAAGTCACAGGTTTTATTGTTTTTTTTTTTTCTGCTCTACCCCGATTGGCCGTTGCACCCTCTTCAGGACAAGACCTTTATCTAGAGTTATAAAACCTACAATTTTATATGTTTGGTTTGATTGACACTTGAGCTTCCATGGAGAAATTCGGAAAGTAACGTTGAATCCACTTTCTTGATGTGTAAATTTGCTTAAATTTCCCTCCAATCTAATTTTCAAAATTTCCATGAGTACCTTGCTCATCGAATTTGTAAATTTTCACTCTTAACTTCAAGTTGGCATAAGAGGGACAACCCTCGTCTCCAACTTTTCAGAGGAATAACCCGTTTTCAAAAGGTCTCACCAAAGAACTCCTCAGGTATGAAGAGGGCAGTTTGGTTCATTGTACCAGTTAGAATTATCTACAATCTGCAATGAAATCTCAATAAAAACTAATCGTTGCCTAATAAACAACTCGAGACTTTGGTTTTAGATCTTGCAGTTGTGTTTGCTGAACGATTTCAGCTCTTGTGTTGGTTTAGTAATCGGTTTCACTCGGTAATAAGTCACAGGTTTTATTGTTTTTTCTGCTCTACCCCGATTGGCCGTTGCACCCTCTTCAGGACAAGACCTTTATCTACAGTTATAGGTAAAACTTACAATTCAATCTGTTTGGTTTGATTGACACTTGAGCTTTCATGGAGAGTAACGTTGAATCCACTTTCTTGATGTGTAAATTTGCTTAAATTTCCCTCCAATCTAATTTTCAAAATTTCCATGAGTACCTTGCTCATCGAATTTGTAAATTTTCACTCTTAAATTCAAGTTGGCATAAGAAGGACAACCCTCGTCTCCAACTTTTCAGAGGAATAACCCGTTTTCAAAAGGTCTCACCAAAGAATTCCTCAGGTATGAAGAGGACAGTTTGGTTCATTGTACCAGTTAGAATTATCGGGACATGGAGCATGATTGTTGCCTCATCATAGTCAAAATCATGAAGCCATTGAGAATTTCATCAGGTTCTGTGAAAATGGCTGACCAGAGACTTTTGCTGCGAATGAGTCATTTGTCAGAGGTGTCCGTTTCACGAAGAAAACTTGGAATTTATTTTCCCTCGCTCTCTCAGACAAATTTATGTGTGCTTCGAGTGGATGGATGGTCCTTCTAGGAAACTTTGTTTCAAAACCTCAAGGCTGGGTGTTTCAGAGACGTCAAATGAAGTTCATGAGGAATTCACAGAACATTTTGCCTCTAGTGAAAGTATTATTGTGATTAGTAGTTGAATTGTCAAAAGAAACCTTTAGGGTATTTTCCACACAAAACATTAGTAGTGATTGTTGCCTCATCATAGTCAAAATCATGAAGCCATTGAGAATTTCATCAGGTTCTGTGAAAATGGCTGACCAGAGACTTTTGCTGCAAATGAGTCATTTGTCAGAGGTGTCCGTTTCATGAAGAAAACTTGGAATTTATTTTCCCTCGCTCTCTCAGACAAATTTACGAGTGGATGGTCCTTCTAGGAAACTTTGTTTCAAAACCTCAAGGCTGAGTGTTTCAGAGACGTCAAATGAAGTTCATGAGGAATTCACGAGCATTTTGCCTCTAGTGAAAGGATTATTGTGATTAGTGGTTGAATTGTCAAAAGAAACCTTTAGGGTATTTTCCACACAAAACATTAGTATAGTACGTTGATCGAAGGCGTCGACAATGTGTAAAAAAAAAAAACAGCTTTAGATCCCATGAAAATCTCTCGAAGTCTCTATCGGGAGGGATAATTCAATAAAACGAGTTGATTTGTTGCCCAATAGGTACCCTACTACCTACAACCAGTACTACCTAATGTTACCTATATAGTTGATTCGGTGTCAGAGTTGATAATAACGGGAGAAATGTTTTCTCCTGTCTGAGATAAGCAACAATTACTTGAGCGGGCTTCAACCTAAGGTGTATTTTCCTTTCCGGAACCTTTCCAAGTTCCCTTGCGTAATAGCGCGACCACACTTCTGCCAAGGGGCGCTTATGAATTTTCAAAGGTTATTTGAAAAAGAGGCCTCTGAGTGAAATTTTGGTATTTATTTGGTGTAAAAATTCCAAGAATTAAAGACTGTCTCTCATTTAAGGGAGATGTTTTCACTTTTCATACATGGGAGACTGTGGGTAAACACCATAGAATGCTTTGGCATCCAGGGTGTTGACGTCGTTTACTGTTGTAACTATAGCTGGAACGTACCTATACAATATCTTGGTGGTGTAGTGGTCGAGCTGATCGCCACATATTGAGAAACGCTGATTCAGATCTGGGCAATCAGAAATCAGAAGGGAAACAGTTTCGACCACTTGGTGAGTGCGTGATTCTGATATGAATTGAGATGTTATCACCAGTGAACTTTGAATGTGAATTGAAAATAAAAAGTTCCTGATAAGAGATCGGTATCAGAAAAATGTAAAGGTACCTTACCTAACAGTAAAAAAAAAGCGATAAGACTTACCAGCCAATAGGAATTACATTTCTCTAATTAAAACCTAATTAAAAAGAAATGTAGGACGCCGGCTGCAAGGTCAAACGAACAAACAGTCCTGAACTCTATCAGGTGTAATAGGACGTTTCCCGATATGAAAACGCTTAGGGTGGCTTTTTTTCGAAGTCAAAGTCGACAGGCAAAGAGCCTGCTTGTTTACACAGGAGCTTATTGGTAACGTTCTACGTTATGGAACGCGAAGGGGAATCGCATTGCAAGGGATTTCAGCCTTATAACTTGAACATAAAAAAAGTGGGGGAGGCCGATTCCAAAATTTCCAACTCTCATTTTGATGGCGTCCCATGGGCCAACTAACTTACTGACAGTTTAGCCATTACTATTTTGACCACTTTTATACGGGCTTTGGGGCTCCGTCGACCTGACAAAAAGGACCTTACCAATAGAACTATACGTTATATCACCTAGTGTTCATTTCTACAGTGAAGTGTTTGAAGTGCATTTGCATAGATATGAAAAATTACACTCCTTATCTGCAAATTTATGGAAAAAAGAACCTCACACAGATAAAGCTGAAAATAATTTCACCATTAGACCGTGTCATTTTGTTGAATTAACAATGAGGTTTTCAGGACACTGTGAAGATAAAGTTCATGGCTTGGCTAGGAAAATGATTATCTTGGGTCTACCTACATTACCACATTAGGTACCTATCTTTCAGGTTGAAACATTATCTGTCAGATTAGAAGCAAGGTGGAACGGAGGTGCGATAGTAATGGTGATGAATGTTCTTTGTTTTGGGCGAATTAAGATAATGTAAGTTACCCACTCGTACGTAGGTACCTGATAGTAGCGAGGTCTCGAGTTTTAGAGCTACCTAAAGTTGCATTTTGGATTATTAATTGGTGGAATTGAAGGACTTCTTTTTTCTTACCTATGAAAAATTTATGCTCAGTCTCTATTTAATTACCATAGAGTGTTTATCTTCAAAATGGACTCTTTGACCCTCCTCCAGTCGGCTCCCCCTTCTTCTTCATCTTCTTCTTCTCCTCTTCCTCGTTCTTCCTTAACTTCTCCGATGTTCTTCTTCGTCCTCGGTCTAAAAGAAATCACGATTATTCACATCACATTGTGCACCTCCAACTCAGGTAGTCAAATTCAAAGTCTGAAAACCGTTTTTCCCAAGCACAATGAAATCCAGAACGAACGACGGACCCATAAAATCCGCCCGTTACATGCAAATGCTCCCGAGTCTGTGCTTAGCATGCAGTCAAGGTACATGTGAGGTATCGTAAACTACACTTCCATAAATACATAAAACGAAAACTTATTTGCAGATTAAAATCAGCTGAAATACATTGGAGCAAAAAGCTTATCAGGCTGCTGAAAACTCTAAATACTCTCTCGATATAACCCTTTTGTAGACCATAAAGTTTTTTATATGGGTGTAGGTATATGAACCTCGTTGGGTCGTATTATGAACAGGGTGCTCACAAAAGAAATATGTCCCTGAATTTGGATAAGTTAATAAATAATTATCTAGTGAGTTGACTATAAGAGAAATCGTCAACTGCTCTTTTGGATGTCCTTTAATGTCCTAATATTTAGGAGTACATATTTCAAAGTCCAAGTAAACAAGATATAAGTAGGTACTCTAAAGTTCTCAGAGAAAAGGTTGTTTTGATTTTTTGACCCTTGATCATGAGTATTTGACCACTCCAGGTTGTGTTCTACAATAATAGATTACCTCTCTTTTCTAGAACTCGTATAATACCCTGATTCCTAATAATGTTCCTTATCCCTTACGTTCTTAATTAGGCTAGTACGAGATGGTAGTCTTCTTTAGGAACATCCTGTAACCTGTATACTGCGAAGTATTTTAAATAAGATGACTATAACATAACATTTAACTTAAAAAAAGAACCTCACACAGATAAAGCTGAAAATAATTTCACCATTAGACCGTGTCATTTTGTTGAATTAACAATGAGGTTTTCAGGACGCTGTGAAGATAAAGTTCATGGCTTGGCTAGGAAAATGATTATCTTGGGTATATTACCACATTACCTACCAATCTCCCTACCTAGGTATTTCAGGTTGAAACATTATCTGTCAGATTAGAAGCAAGGTGGGACGGAGGTGCGATAGTAATGGTGATGGATGTTCTTTGTTTTGGGCGAATTAAGAGTAGATAAAGTAAGTTACCTACTCGTACGTAGGTACCTGAGAGTAGCGAGGTCTCGAGCTTTAGAGCTACCTCTAATGTTGTATTTTGGATTATTGGTGGGAGTGAAAGACTTCTTTTTTCTTACCTATGAAAAATTGATGCACAGTCTCTATTTAATTACCGTAGAGTGTTTATCTTTAAAATGGACTCTTTGACCCTCCTCCAGTCCACTCCCCCTTCTTCTTCTTCTCCTCTTCCTCGTTCTTCCTTAACTTCTCCGATGTTCTTCTTCGTCCTCGGTCTAAAAGAAATCACGTTTATTCACATCACATTGTGCACCTCCAACTGAGGTAGTCAAATTCAAAGTCTGAAAACCGTTTTTCCCAAGCACAATGAAATCCAATGTGTTTGTGCGCATACGTTTCTGCGCAGTTCTTTCTGCTCCGCCGCTAGCGTGCTGGCATAGTGGCGCTACCTAGCGGACAAAATTAGCAACTGAGTTAAGTCTGACGTCACAAATCTTTGAACTTTTTCATTATAAAAATTGAATTTTCGACCTTTTACAGTTGTTTTTTCGTAGTTTTGACCTCAGATTTGGATTTTTCCCAACTTTTTACATAGAAATCGACCATTTATTTATAATTTTTACCCATTTGCAACTCCTCCGACCTTTTACAGTTGTTTTTTCGTAGTTTTGACCTCAGATTTGGATTTTTCCCAACTTTTTACATAGAAATCGACCATTTATTTATAACTTTTACCCATTTGCAACTCCTCCATTGGACAGTCATAGGAAATGTGTAAAGAAAACGAAATTAAATGTGGCCAAAATTCCCAAGAGACAAATTGTCTGCGGCAGCACTGTGGCGAAATTTCGCTTCCGCGGCAGAGTTTCGTCAAATCTATCCCTTGAAAATTTTCCCTCTAGAACACTATACGTGTATTTCGTGTTCACAAAATTTGTTTCGTACAAAGTCACGATACAGACAGGAACACGAAATTAAATGTGGCCAAAATTCCCAAGAGACAAATTATCTGCGGCAGCACTGTGGCGAAATTTCGCTTCCGCGGCAGAGTTTCGTCAAGTCTATCCCTTGAAAATTTTCCCTTTAGAACACTATACGTGTATTTCGTGTTCACAAAATTTGTTTGTAGGAATGCCGAAGGAGTGACACCATACGTGACGGTAGCAAGTTCATACTCGTTGACACTCGCATCGCCATCTCTACGCCAAAATATGTGCTGATATTTTCTGTCTTCCGGTCGCACAAGAATCTGCCGGTACATTTGGCGAATATCCGCGCATACAACTATTCGTACAAAGTCACGATACACGGTGAAAGGGTTACAAAGTTCCAAGTCGAGAGAGGCAGTTAATAAGTGGAAATCTAATATTAAAATGCATGCCGAGCTTTCGGAAGGATAAAGGCGGAGGGGGGATAATATGGGAGTGTGGGCAAGGGGAGGTTGGTGGAGGGGACTACATACTGCATGAGTTGGCAAAGACCTATATATTTACACAGGTATATATTTACATAGCTATTATATTTATTTATTTACATAGGTATATGTGATATCTCTACGTAAAGGTGGGTACATGTGAGGCGGAATTTTATAGTCTTCCTTATCATTTGATGTTATCTGTTTTATATTAAGGAGAATTGACAGGGTGAGACCGAGGGATTTTCAAGTTTTGGGGTTCCTGTTTTAAGTTTTGGAGTTCCTGTTGCAAGAACTATAAACGTGTTTCTACATAGGTATATGTGATATCTCTACGTAAAGGTGGGTACATGTGAGGCGGAATTTTATAGTCTTCCTTATCATTTGATGTTATCTGTGTTAATATTAAGGAGAATTGACAGGGTGAGACCGAGGGATTTTCAAGGTTTGGGGTTCCTGTTTTAAGTTTTAGAGTTCCTGTTGCAAGAACTATAAACGTGCTGTCGATTCGATATTTACTGTGCTCCAAACCTTCATTATTAGTATTAGTATTAATAGTGCTTTATTTATTCATAATTTTTTAACAGTAGGTACAATGTTACAATAATCCCAACACGTAGAAAGCCGAAATTTGGTAGGAATATTCTTAACAGGTATGTTCTACAATTTAGATACGTAGGTACTATTATTTATTCATAATTTTTTAACAGTAGGTACAATGTTACAATAATCCCAACACGTAGAAAGCCGAAATTTGGTAGGAATATTCTTAATAGGTATGTTCTACATTCTAAAATTTAGTACACGTACTACAATAAGAAAGGATTTCCCAAAATCTAAACTAATCTAAAGCAATCTCGAGTTAATTTTCCGTGGCGAAGCATGGGCAATCTTGCTAGTGTTCAACTGTTCATCTTCATATTTGCAAAAGTCAACAAATTTTCATCTGTGGCACCCTGTAACTTTTACAACCCTAACATTGTGGAGCGTTTTAAAATTAGGGAAATTGAAATTGTTAAAAAGTTTTGGTTGTGCTAAATATAATATTAGGTGAAGCGCTAGATAAAAATTTGAAATACAAACACAAGACCCCGAAATTGAGTCGGGGGGAGACTGTTGCTATGAACGTTTCTGAGTAGATGAGGTGTATGCTATCAGGGATGTCACAGCTTAACCGGGACCCGGGGGCGAACTCCAACAATAGGGCCCTCCTTTAAACAATATTTCACAAAGAAAAACACTAGGGGTGGATTCAATCAAATTTCTTTTTAGCTCCTAACCTAACCTAACCTTTTTTTTTATTATTAACATCTTCTATGAGAGCCTTTCACCCCGGAATTTGAATTAACATTAACTTCAGGGTGAACCTAACCTAACCTAACCTAACCTATAATTTAACAGCCAGTGAAGCATATACAAATCAAATGGAACTTAACAGTCTGTTAGGTTAACAAGTGGTGGGGCTGGCTCAGGGCAGCGGGTTAATCAACGAAAAGGAACACAGATTTCCTGAAGAGCTTACCGTGATGAAAGTCCTTGGGAATCCTGGGCCGGCCCTTGAAGAAGTTGTGGACTGTATGATGAGGAAGTAGAAGAATAATCCTGCACTGGCACTTATTTTACATCTTAAGATAGGTAATTGTAGGGGTTAGATTGGTTTAGAAAAGGGGTTATTTAAATCAATTATTTTATGAAAAGATAGGTTTATAAACGTAAGAAAAATTAGGTACTTCAAGTGTGGTGATTGGAACGAACTTTTGTGACAACTAACTATTACCAAGAGGAGAGAGGCCTATCAAAAATATTTAGGTAGGCATAGATAGACAACGCGTTGGGATAGATTTCTTACTTGTTAGTAATATGTTCAAATCAGGCGCGTATACGCAACATTCCGCCCACCCAAATTCGCGAGGATTTGCAACAAGCAATATAAAGCAATTATCATTGAGCAAACATTGTAAAAAAGGCAATAAATTAAAAAAAATGTAAGAATACATACGAAAATAAAAGAGAACTTGAATCTGAGTAGCATGAATAAATGCAAAATGGAAATAAAATATTAAACTTCAAAACTATTTACAAAATGGAACTTGAGTAATAGTCAAATTACTGCAAGAGAGGAATGACCTTGTTAATAGGTCGAGCGATCAAAGAGTTGCCAGTTTTTACTGAAACAACTCGAACAACATTGTCCTTTCCAGGATGAACTGATTCAATTTTGCCGATTGGCCAATGCAGAGGCAAGCGGTGAAGATGCGGAAGCAAAACAAGATCTCCAACTTTAAGAGTGGAGGAGTTATTAAACCATTTGTTACGAGGAGTCAAGGATTGCAGATAACTGGTGGACCAGAGTTTCCAAAAACATTGAGCAGCGCGTTGAAGAAGACGCCAACGAGAAAGCCTATTGAGAGGAGTCTCAGAAATATCTTCCTCAGGAGCGGAGAGGAGGGAAGTTCCTATAAGGAAATGCCCTGGACTCAAATAGTCTACGTTATCGGAAGGATCTGGGGATAAGTCAATGAGTGGCCTAGAATTAAGTATGGCTTCAATTTTACACAAAAGAGTTGTAAATTCTTCAAACGTAAGAAGTTGAGCACCAATCACACGTCGTAGGTGATGTTTTGCAGACTTAATGCCTGATTCCCAGAGGCCTCCAAAGTTGGACGCTGCAGGGGGATTGAAGATCCATTTGACTTGACGTTGAGCTAAGGTATCAGATATCTCTGTGCAGTTCTCTTGAAGTAAAGTATAAACTTCAGATAATTCTCGAGCACTAGCGGTGAAATTCGTGCCGTTGTCGCTGTAGATGCAACGAGGTAGACCACGACGTCCAATGAAACGGTCGAGTGCGGCGAGGAATGCGGCAGAGGATAGATCCGAAACTAGCTCCAAATGAATGGCTTTTGTGGTGAAGCAGATAAACAGGCATAAGTATGCCTTTTGTGAGCGTGCGTTGCGGCGGGAGCTTTCCTTGATGAGAAACGGACCGCCGAAATCCACTCCAACATTGAGGAAAGGACGCTCCTTTGCCACACGAGCGGTAGGCAAATCAGCCATAATTGGCTGTAGCGGTTTGGATGCATATCTATAGCATTTCAAGCATTTGAAGATTCTTTGGCGAAGAAGATTTCTGAGAGAAACTATCCAGAACTTCTGTTGAATGAGAGCTTGCGTAGTGCGTGGACCAGCATGAAGAGCTTGAATATGGTAGTGATCACACAACAGGTTAGCAAGATGACTGACTTTGGGTAGAAGTAGAGGATGCTTCCTGTGATAGGGTAAGTCGGCATTATGAAGCCTACCGCCCACCCTGATAAGGCCCGCATCATCGATGAAAGGTGTAAGCTTACGTAACGATGCGTCCTTAAGCGGCGAATCATTCTTGAAAGAAGTGAGGACTTGCTTGAAATGGAATGCTTGTTCCAACTTGGTGAGAAGATCCAAACTTGAGTTCAACTCGTCAACTTGAAGAGGTCCTTGCAACTTGGCATGACGATTGCGAACATTGTGAATGAAGCGCAGAACGTAAGCAAAAACACGTTGAACTTTGGAGAGCTTGGAGTACTTCTGAAATGAATCATGAAGATCATTAGAAGATTCATGGGTAGCGTAGTCAGTGACAACCAAAGTCTTGACACTCTTTTTCAATTCAGGTACTTTATTGACATTCTGACCTTGACCAGATGGCCACTGATGATCAGGAGAGGAGAGAAACTGAGGACCATGCCACCATAGCGGATGAGAAACAAGTTGCTGGGGAAGTAGTCCACGCGAAGCACAATCACAAGGATTTTCCGAAGTAGGAACGTGATACCACTTGCAGCCATCAGCTAACTTGTTGATCTCGACGACGCGACAACTAAATGCCAAAACCAGACAAAATACTAAACTTTAATGGGGTGGCGAACTAGGCCGAAAATAAATGGAAAACAATGAAGAATAAAGAATTAATAAAAGGAAAGATGTGTAACAAATGATTTAAGAATTAGTTAATTAATAATTAATTAATTGAAATTTGAATAGCATAAATTGAAATATTTAACTTTTATAATAGGTGAAACGCGGGTTTTATTAGAAAAAAGCAAAGCTTTCAAATAAAATTAGACATATTTTTTTAATAAAAATTTTATTTTTCAAATAAAAAAAAGCGAAGGTTAAGCAAGACAAAGGTTAAAGCTTAATTTAGTTGAATAAAGGCTCAAAGAAAATTTAAATAGCAAAGCACTGCAAAAATAAATTAATGCTACCATTAGACATATTTTTTTTTTTTTAATAAAAATTTTATTTTTCAAATAAAAAAAGCAAAGGTTAAGCAAGACAAAGGTTAAAGCTTAATTTAGTTGAATAAAGGCTCAAAAAATTTTAAATAGCAAAAGCACTGCAAAAAATAAATTAATGCTACTCAGATTTTACAAAATATTATCACAAGCTCAAAAAGGAAAAGGCACATAACTTTGAAAATACAAGACAATAAAAGAGGGTTATAGTTTACTCAATGATTTTGAATGAAAATAATTTTAGGAATTAATTTATTATTTAAATAATTAAAATAAAATATTGTTGCAAAATTATTTGAATGAAATTATAGTATGCAAAGGTATTAATTACTTAAAATTTATAGCGGAGATGGAGCGTTTTAAAATTAGGGAAATTGAAATTGTTAAAAAGTTTTGGTTGTGCTAAATATAATATTAGGTGAAGCGCTAGATAAAAATATGAAACCCAAACACAAGACCCCGAAATTGAGTCGGGGGGAGACTGTTGCTATGAACGTTTTTGAGTAGATGAGGTGTATGCTATCAGGGACGTCACCGCTCAACCGGGACCCGGGGGCGAACTTCAACAATAGGGCCCTTCTTTAACCAATATTTCACAAAGAAAAACACTAGGGGTGGATTCAATCACATTTCTTTTTAGATATTTAGGTAGGCATAGATAGACAACGCGTTGGGATAGTTTTCTTACTTGTTAGTAATATGTTCGAATCAGGCGCGTATACGCAACAACAAGCTTTCTAGGGACTCAAAAAATATTGGTGAAATCCAACGCAGCTTGTTTTAGGTAAGGTACCGATATTTCATTTTTCTTTTGGGAAGAACTGCTGGCCCTTCGATGAGCTCCCGAGGGAAAAAGAGGCCGGGTGGTGTTACTTCCGTTAGCTTAACAAGCTTTCTACGGACTGAAAAAATAATGGTGAAATCCAATGCAGCTTGTTCCTAACCTAACCTAACCTAACCTAACCTAACCTAACCTAACCTAACCTAACCTAACCTAACCTAACCTAACCTAATTTAACAGCCAGTGAAGCATATACAAATCAAATGGAACTTAACAGTCTGTTAGGTCAACAAGCTTTCTAGGGACTCAAAAAATATTGGTGAAATCCAACGCAGCTTGTTTTAGGTACTAAGGTATCCATATTTCATATTTCTTCTGGGAACAACTGCTGGTTCCGGGGCCCTTGAGGAGCCCTCCAGGGCAAATGGGACCGGACGGACCCCCTTTGTACGGCCCTGCATGCTATCTATTGTCTGCTGTCGCTATCAGGCTACAGACACACCGTGCAAATCTCACACGTAAAGTTCAAATTAAATTTCATCAGATAAGTGCGTGAGGATTATCCCCGTTTTGGGACGGGGAGTAAAAAATGGTTTCGTTCAGGATAGAATATACCTTGTTTATTCTGCTCGAATACTACTAACAGGTCCGTATATTCCCACAGTCCAAACAAGAACTAAAACGTCCCTTGTCCCAGCAGTCTACTAAACAAGGTCTTATTAATTTTATTGGATCAAAGAGAACAATTTTATTAATTATTTATTTATAATCCCTTTTAGGAATCCCACAACTACTGAGTACAAGACAGAGAGGTGATTGTGGCACATCCACTAATAATGGTGGAGATGTCTCTAACACCATTTGATAAAACTTGGAATTTTTACTTATAACTTATAATTAACACAAATGATTCTCCTAAACTAATATGGGTACAACTTTTGGGGCGTAACTACTCAAAAATGTTACTCTATTTAGCTTAAAAGGTAGTGTCTCTGCCTTGTAAGCGCTAGGTTGCAGGATTCATTTCCACCCGGGGCGGATTTCACCCTAAACAGACATGGTTCGTTCTCGGAACGGCTGGCTTTCTCCTATCCTGTCTTCCCTCTCTCTTCACTTTTGGGGCGTAACTACTCAAAAATGTTACTCTATTTAGCTTAAAAGGTAGTGTCTCTGCCTTGTAAGCGCTAGGTTGCAGGATTCCACCCGGGGCGGATTTCACCCTAAACAGACAAGGTTCGTTCTCCGAACGGCTGGCTTTCTCCTATCCTGTCTTCCTTCTCTCTTGTAGCTTTCGGGATGATAAGACCTTTTAGTAGTTACAGCTCTATCAAACCTTATTATTATTTTCAAACTTTTTTGAACAACCACTACAAAAATTCAACAAACACGGAACAGTTTTTCCCTCACATGCGGGTGATATGTCCCCATGGCCAAGTCAAAACTCATCCATCCAACTCGTCAGCACATTCTCTGTGAAAGACAACCAGAGTTCAGCAAAGCCCGCACTTCCCGGCCGTTATCTGCTGACAAGATAATGAACTGATAACGCTTCAGTTCAACTGAGGGGCGGATGATATGATATCACTCGTGAGGGACTCTCGAGAGAATAGAAGACAAATATTATAATATTTAGGTGATTATAATAATGTTACTTGTGAATATACCTAATAATGTTATAAATATAGTGTAATGCAGATGATGCGGTTAAAATGGATATGGGCGGGGCTTGTCACATCTAGGATGAGAAAAGGACTTGACCAACTCTAAATGGGATACCTACCTGGTGGTGGGAATAGACCTATGGTTCTAGTACTCCAAGTCTTCGTACTCTCGGAACACATCACTTGCCTTCAGGTTCAGGCACACTCCATTTATCAAGGTTTTCCTTACCCTTGGGATTAATTTCATTTGAAGATATCATAGGTAGGCCATTGATTTTGGTAGACAATTTAATGGTGCTATTTGATGGTCATGTTAGTCCTCTTTGAATTCACCAGTTCCCGAGATCACGCTGAAGTTAAGCAACGTCGGGTGTGGACGTGTCACCGTGGTTGATACCTACCAATCTGAACGGCGAATCTCTACATTTAGTGTAAAGTACCTACCTACTCGTATGTATTTCTAGTACAAAATGTACGCTCTTATTATTATGGTTATGGGTATACAACATTGTACTTTACAAAGTTACACCATGGAAAGTTTTTAGAGCTTCACAAAGATTCCTTTCAATCATTAATACTTTTAGGTATAAGTAGGTACAAAGGTACATCGCATCGGTAGAAAAAAAAACAGTCCAATTCGAAGATGTTTTTTTTTTTCTTTTACGGAGCAACAGTATTTATTTTTCGTTCCGTTTTGAAGATTCAAATTAACATATTTTTATTCGAATCCAATCTAATCGATTTTACGATTCACCGGCAGGAAACCGGAAGGTGTGAAGGAAAAGTTGCAGAATCATATGAGAAAGAACTCTGATAAAATATACAGGGTGTACGATTCACCGGCAGGAAACCGGAAGGTGTGAAGGAAAAGTTGCAGAATCATATGAGAAAGAACTCTGATAAAATATACAGGGTGTCCAGCTTGTTGGAATATTTGCTGGACACTTCATCTTTCCTCAGTCATTGGATTTGAATGGTCATTTAGGAGACATTACCAAAGCAGAAGTAAATGCCTAGAATAGATTTGAATACCTAGTTGTCAAAGAAGATCTGTTCCCCAAGAGCCTTTGAAGTTAAGTAATGTTATGCGTGATTGGTATTTGGACAGGAGACCATCTAATGACCATTTCAGGGTACTCTTTTATGAGGAGGAATTAGAGGAGGGGTAGGAAAAAGAAGAGAAGGATGAGGGCAAAAATAATGAGAGAGAGAAAGGCAGGGTAAGCTTTTTGACTAAGAGATGGGTAAATTAAGAATATTTTAGGGGACGATCTTTTTGTAAAAAAAAATTCATAGTTGCTGAAGCTAAATTTGTTTCTAACAATCTTCATTCACCCAGTATGCCTGGAAAATTGATAATGATTGATTTTTATTTCGCTCTGATGATTTTGAATATTTTCTTTTTATTATTGAAAAACTTGCAGATAAAACTTTTGTAGAAAATGTGAGGAAGTCGAGAGAACTCTCGGAGAAGGGAGCTTTGATTTTGCTGAATTTCAGTAACGTTGGCTAAGTTGACTTCTTTGATATGAACGTCTAAAGTTTTGTTCATCAGCCTTTTTCCGGTTAAAGTTTTTAGAAAAGAATTTGTTTCAAAATTATCAAATCTTTCGATCCAATGGCTGAAAATCCTTTTAAAAAATCCCCATAGAAACCCAGTTTCGAGTTTTCCACTGTGCAAGTGTTTGGGTACTTGAAAAGACGCTCCAGATTTGGCCAACATGAAGCCAATAAGGCAGAAACACAATACTATCACGTCACATGAGCTCACGTGACGTGATAGTAGTGTGTACCTTAAGAGTGACCCAGGGGTTTATCTATAGGGTCTAATATGGACTTGAAACATTCTTACTTTTAGGACTTAGGTCACTCGGGCTATATTTTGAACCAAAAATAAAATGTTGCTGTTTATCCTGTGGAAATATTGAAAAAAGAGCAAGTCGTGAGCAGCTTCTTTGGAAGAGTCAAGTAGGTCGAAAGCGGGAACATCTAACTGTAGTCGAACTTATAACATTGGTGATATAAAATTTTATACTCTTATCCAACAACACCTTCTTGAGAAAGAGGAGGCAGATGTGGGGGTGAAAGAAGAAAGGGGGTGAGAAAGTTGAGAAAATATGCAAGAAGAGTCAAGTTTCTACTTTTTTCCACCTCCTCCTCCTCCTCCTCCTTCTTCTCCCCTTCCTTCTCCCCCTCCTTCTTCTCCTCCTCCTCTTCTTTTCTTTTTCACTTCCTGAATAGTCTCCCTTGGAATTTAGTTGCCTTTTTTAACGTCCTTTTTCTTTGCCCGATAATTTCTGTTGGACATTCCGCCTTGATAAGATGAAGGACATAGGAAAAAGGGTGAAAGGAAAAGAATGGAGTGTGAATAAGAAGAAGTGGACTCCTTGTCAGTCTTATCCTGTAATTCTTATATTCCTTTATTTCTATGCATGAAAATATGGTGGAAAAGGAAACAAAGCTATCTGGACATTGGATACAGCCTCATCTAAGGTGAGCTAAATAAATAACATACAAAAAAACTAGTAAAAATAAATATTTTGCTGATTTCGTTGGCTCTTTCGGGGTGCACTTTTCCTCTTTTAGGATATAGAAAGAGGCAAGCTGCCAAACGAGTCTTAGGTAAATGACCTTAAGTAGATAGTTGGAAAAGTTGTCCAAAAAAAGTTTTACGCTCAACAAATTAAGATAAACTTCGGACACTCCACCCTCACTGGAGGACGATGCCGCCGGCATAGAATCCTTATTCCTGTACCTCCAACGCTTAGACCTACATATATCACATGATATAAAATAACCGTGATCCGGCGCGAACGACATTCATTAACATGTTAAAGCGCCTTATTGAAAAAAAAAGAGATAAACTTCCGCACGGCGCGGCGATTCAAAAATCACTGAAATTCTTCTCATCTGTGAAAACAGGCGATTCCAAAATCACTGAAACTCATCTCTCTTTTCTGTGAAATTTGAAAACAAGTGACAACTCCACAATCATCCTGTACCAGAAGTGTGTTGACTGTTATTACGACTATCATTGGAACTGTCATAAGACTCTCAGCATGGGGTCATAAGAATCGCTACTGTCAGGGTCATAAACGGGATCGTTATGCGGTTGCTTATGACAGTTATGACATTTGGAGACCGTTTGTGTCCGATTTGATGGCCTGTACGAGTGTTGGGTTAACAAATATAGCCGAATTGAGGACTTGTGGCGTGTTGGACAATTTAAGAACCAGATTTTTTTTGCTGCAAATTAATTTTAGTGTCTGGGAATAAAAAACTGTCGTTTTTTGAGATTTTTTGTCTATTTATCATTTGTTGCTTGCTTCGTTTTCTGTATCCCTGAAATAGGCAAGGAAATTTTAATCTCCTTGGACGCCCAGAAATAAAAGGTATTATGAAGTAATAAAAGTTCGAGATTTACGTACCTACTCGTAAAGAAGAACACAAATAACTTTTACTCTTCACAGTTGGGGGAGGGGTTTTTTATTGTTTATTCAAACAGACATGTTTCGCCATTACTGGCATCATCAGTGTAAACTGTTAAAAAATTGCACATAAGAAAAAGAAAGCAAACAAGTACCAGTGGCGGTCATGATAAAATATATTAGGCAGAGATCCTTCCGCAGAGGATATCACCTGCTGCTGGTAAATGAGGGATAGGCTTATCTAGCCTTCTAAGGACAATTCTTGTTAAGCTGACTGCAGCGAAAAAAGGGGAAAGGGAGAAAGAATGATAGGCGATGTTGCCTGGAACCATGGAGAACTATTTGGAGTCACAGGGAAAACGAAAGGTGACTTAGAAAATTCTCTGATATCCAGGTAAGTATGATTTTGAATATTTTCTTTTTATTATTGAAAAACTTGCAGATAAAACTTTTGTAGAAAATGTGAGGAAGTCGAGAGAACTCTCGGAAAAGGGAGCTTTGATTTTGCTGAATTTCAGTAACGTTGGCTAAGTTGACTTCTTTTTGATATGAACGTCTAAAGTTTTGTTCATCAGCCTTTTTCCGGTTAAAGTTTTTGGAAAAGAATTTGTTGCAAAATTATCAAATCTTTCGTTTTCCGGTTAAAGTTTTTAGAAAAGAATTTGTTTCAAAATTATCAAATCTTTCGATCCAATGGCTGAAAATCCTTTTAAAAAATCCCCAAAGAAACCCAGTTTCGAGTTTTCCACTGTGCAAGTGTTTGGGTACTTGAAAAGACGCTCCAGATTTGGCTAACATGAAGCCAATAAGGTAGAAACACACTACTATCACGTCACATGAGCTCACGTGACGTGATAGTAGTGTGTACCTTAAGAGTGACCCGGGGGTTTATCTATAGGGTCTAATATGGACTTGAAACATTCTTACTTTTAGGACTTAGGTCACTTGGGCTATATTTTGAACCAAAAATAAATGTTGCTGTTTATCCTGTGGAAATATTGAAAAAAGAGCAAGTTTTGAGCAGCTTCTTTGGAAGAGTCAAGTAGGTCGAAAGCGGGAACATCTAACTGTAGTCGAACTTATAACATTGGTGATATAAAATTTTATACTCTTATCCAACAACACCTTCTTGAGAAAGAGGAGGCAGATGTGGGGGTGAAAGAAGAAAGGGGGTGAGAAAGTTGAGAAAATATGCAAGAAGAGTCAAGTTTCTACTTTTTTCCACCTCCTCCTCCTCCTCCTCCTTCTTCTCCCCTTCCTTCTCCCCCTCCTTCTTCTCCTCCTCCTCTTCTTTTCTTTTTCACTTCCTGAATAGTCTCCCTTGGAATTTAGTTGCCTTTTTTAACGTCCTTTTTCTTTGCCCGATAATTTCTGTTGGACACTCCGCCTTGATAAGATGAAGGACATAGGAAAAAGGGTGAAAGGAAAAGAATGGAGTGTGAATAAGAAGAAGTGGACTCCTTGTCAGTCTTATCCTGTAATTCTTATATTCCTTTATTTCTATGCATGAAGAATATGGTTGAAAAGGAATCAAAGTTATCTGGACATTGGATACAGCCTCATCTAAGGTGAGCTAAATAAATAACATACAAAAAAACTAGTAAAAATAAATATTTTGCTGATTTCGTTGGCTCTTTCGAGGTGCACTCTTCCTCTTTTAGGATATAGAAAAAGACAAGCTGCCGAACGAGTCTTAGGTAAATGACCTTAAGTAGATAGTTGGCAAAGTTGTCGGAAAAAAGTTATACGCTCAACAAATTAAGATAAACTTCCGACACGCCACCCTCACTGGAGGACAATGCCGCCGGCATAGAATCCTTATTCCTGTAGGTACCTCCAACGCTTAGACCTATACCACATGATATAAAATAACCGTGACCCGGCGCGAACGACATTCATTAACATGTTAAAGCGCCTTATTAGAAAAAAAAGAAAAAAAAAAAAAAGATAAATTTCCTCACGGCGCGGCGATCCAAAAATCTCTGAAATTCTTCTCATCTGTGAAAACACGCGATTCCAAAATCACTGAAACTCAACTCTCTTTTCTGTGAAATTTGAAAACAAGTGACAACTCCACAATCACCCTGTACCAGAAGTGTGTTGACTAGGTGATATAAAATTTTATACTCTTATCCAACAACACCTTCTTGAGAAAGAGGAGGCAGATGTGGGGGTGAAAGAAGAAAGGGGGTGAGCAAGTTGAGAAAATATGCAAGAAGTGTCAAGTTTCTACTTTTTTCCACCTCCTCCTCCTTCTCCCCTTCCTTCTCCCCCTCCTTCTTCTCCTCCTCCTCTTCTTTTCTTTTTCACTTCCTGAATAGTCTCCCTTGGAATTTAGTTGCCTTTTTTAACGTCCTTTTTCTTTGCCCGATAATTTCTGTTGGACATTCCGCCTTGATAAGATGAAGGACATAGGAAAAAGGGTGAAAGGAAGAAGAAGTGTGAATAAGAAGGAGTGGACTCCTTATCAGTCTTATCCTGTAATTCTTATATTCCTTTATTTCTATGCATGAAAATATGGTGGAAAAGGAAACAAAGCTATCTGGACATTGGATACAGCCTCATCTAAGGTGAGCTAAATAAATAACATACAAAAAAACTAGTAAAAATAAATATTTTGCTGATTTCGTTGGCTCTTTCGGGGTGCACTTTTCCTCTTTTAGGATATAGAAAGAGGCAAGCTGCCAAACGAGTCTTAGGTAAATGACCTTAAGTAGATAGTTGGAAAAGTTGTCCAAAAAAAGTTTTACGCTCAACAAATTAAGATAAACTTCGGACACTCCACCCTCACTGGAGGACGATGCCGCCGGCATAGAATCCTTATTCCTGTACCTCCAACGCTTAGACCTACATATATCACATGATATAAAATAACCGTGATCCGGCGCGAACGACATTCATTAACATGTTAAAGCGCCTTATTGAAAAAAAAAGAGATAAACTTCCGCACGGCGCGGCGATTCAAAAATCACTGAAATTCTTCTCATCTGTGAAAACAGGCGATTCCAAAATCACTGAAACTCATCTCTCTTTTCTGTGAAATTTGAAAACAAGTGACAACTCCACAATCATCCTGTACCAGAAGTGTGTTGACTGTTATTACGACTATCATTGGAACTGTCATAAGACTCTCAGCATGGGGTCATAAGAATCGCTACTGTCAGGGTCATAAACGGGATCGTTATGCGGTTGCTTATGACAGTTATGACATTTGGAGACCGTTTGTGTCCGATTTGATGGCTTGTACGAGTGTTGGGTTAACAAATATAGCCGATTTGAGGATTTGTGGCGTGTTGGACAGTTTTAAGAACCAGATTTTTTTGCTGCAAATTAATTTTAATGTCTGGGAATAAAAAACTGTCGTTTTTTGAGATTTTTTGTCCATTTATCATTTTTGTTGCTTGTTTTGCTTTCCGTATCCCTGAAATAGGCAAGGAAATTTTAAACTCCTTGGACGCCCAGAAAGAAAAGATAATGTGAAGTAATAAAAGTTCGAGATTTACGTACTCGTACATGGGTACTTTTTTTTACTTATCTTGTCAAATATGCTGCTCTCAAAGTTTCCCCTTATGAGGTTTTTAAAAATGTCTGATCTTTTTTCCATTTTAATAATTAAGAACTAATTTCCTATACTGATACATGCTTTCCTATAAAACTTTTCCATTTTCCTCTCTCTATTCTCTCTTCCCCTTCCACCCATTCTTCTGTCTTGTATTGAATTTCATTCCATTGTTTCTTATTTCAATTGGTAATTCTTTCCTTTTCACTTGATTCCTATCGGGGCCCATTTTTCCCCATTCAATACATTCTATGCTTTCTATACCTACTTTAACTTTTTATTGTACCTCGTATTGTATTACCATTTCCTTCGTTATAACATTGCTTGTGCTCTCCACTTTCGTTGAAACTTGAAGCGAAGTTGGCCGAACGGTGGAAGGTTTTGCGTGTTAATCATGAATGCTTTGTTTAGAAACGCGTCCCCTGGTTAATACACACCATTGAATTTTCGACTTGACTTGGACTCAAACTACCAACCTGCAGATTCGAAGTCCACCACGATAAACACTACTCCAGGTTGGTTATAGTAATTCTAGAGGTGTTTACAATAATAATGCAAAAGTGGAAATTTTAGTTAAATACCTATTGGGACTCAGGGGGCCGAATTAATTTTAGGTGGTGTGGGGTTATAGGTTTTATTATAAGCTCATCTACACCCCATGACAAATTTCAACAGAATTCAAGTAGTGGTAAATTGATGACCGTGATGATTAATCTATTAATAAATAATTGATGATCGTTTTCCAATTTTATCATTTCGAGAGAACATTGTGCAATGCCTCTTTTCTTCACACCGAGGAGTTCCTTATCTCTTCTCCCGTCACTTTCTTACTCTCTCCTCAGTTACAGATGTGAGGCTTGGATCTCCTCCGTCGAGTGCTCTTCTACAGTTTTAGCAGGTGTCATCCGTTTTATTCGCAGGAAGTGATGGTGTAATCGGGACAGAGGAATCTAGTGATGCTATATGTTTCTCATACGTACTTACCATTGTGTTTTTACTCTTTAGTCTTTAGGGCTTCACAAAGATTCCTTTCAATCATTAATACTTTTAGGTATAAGTAGGTACAAAGGTACATCGCATCGGTAGAAAAAAAAAGCAGTCCAATTCGAAGAAGTTTTTCTTTTCTTTTACGGAGCAACTGTATTTATTTAGCAACCGTTTTGAAGATTCAAATTAACACATTTTTATTCGAATCTAATCTAATCGATCGAACCACTACAAAAATTCAACAAACACGGAACAGTTTTTCCCTCACATGCGGGTGATATGTCCCCATGGCCAAGTCAAAACTCATCCATTCAACTCGTCAGCACATTCTCTGTGAAAGACAACCAGAGTTCAGCAAAGCCCGCACTTCCCGGCCGTTATCTGCAACATCGACGGTGAGACTTGATGGTTTCGATGCGTTGCTCCGTGTTCATGCGTAGAAATGCGGGACATTTCGAAATGTAATGTGACTGACTGCATAAGGAACAACTTGTCGAACGATTACCATCAGCGCGTCCCGACGAAACGTGATCACTACGTTATCTGCTGACAAGATAATGAACTGATAACGCTTCAGTTCAACTGAGGGGCGGATGATATGATATCACTCGTGAGGGACTCTCGAGAGAATAGAAGACAAATATTATAATATTTAGGTGATTATAATAATGTTACTTGTGAATATACCTAATAATGTTATAAATATAGTGTAATGCAGATGATGCGGTTAAAATGGATATGGGCGGGGCTTGTCACACCTAGGCCGAGAAAAGGACTTGACCAACTCTAAATGGGATACCTACCTGGTGGCGGGAATAGACCTATGGTTCTAGTACACCAAGTCTTCGTACTCTTGGAACACATCACTTGCCTTCAGGTTCAGGCATACTCCATTTGTCAAGGTTTTCCTTACCCTTGGGATTAATTTAATTTGAAGATATCATAGGTAGGCCATGGATTTTGGTAGACAATTTAATGGTGCTATTTGATGGTCATGTTAGTCCTCGTTGAATTCACCAGTTTCCGAGATAACGCTGAAGTTAAGCAACGTCGGGTGTGGACGGGTCACCGTGGTTGACACCTACCAATCTGAACGGCGAATCTCTACATTTAGTGTAAAGTACTTACCTACTCGTATGTATTTCTAGTACAAAATGTACGCTCTTATTATTATGGGTATACAACATTGTACTTTACAAAGTTACACCATGGAAAGTTACTGTCTTGTATTGAATTTCATTCCATTGTTTCTTATTTCAATTGGTAATTCTTTCCTTTTCACTTGATTCCTATCGGGGCCCATTTTTTCCCCATTCAATACATTCTATGCTTTCTATACCTACTTTAACTTTTTTATTGTACCTCGTATTGTATTACCATTTCCTTCGTTATAACATTGCTTGTGCTCTCCACTTTCGTTGGAACTTGAAGCAAAGATAGCCAGAGTTGGTGATTTTTGTGGGTCTATGCATTTTCTGATAGAAGATACGTACATAAATATGTATCTTTAAGGATCATCTGTCAAGTTGTGTTGTATTTTATTTTTATGATTTTAATGTAAAAAAACTTAAAATCAATCTCTTTTATTTTATATTAAATAGTTTGTCAAAAACGCCATATTTTTATAATGGGAAAGTGGGAATTGTTGGTATTGTATAAAAATTTGTAGGGTCTCCGAATTAAATTTTAGTTTTGGGGATAAGATAAAGGGTTTTCCTACCAGTTAAGAATGCACCCTATGAAATTATAATAAAAAATAGTGAAATCTAATGGGTGATCATTTTCCAATTCCATCATTTCGAGAGAACATTGTGCAGCTCCTCTTTTCTTCACACCGAGGAGTTCCTTATCTCTTCTCCCGTCACTTTTTTACTCTCTCCTCAGTTACAGATGTGAGGCTTGGATCTCCTCCGTCGAGTGCTCTTCTACAATTTTAGCAGGTGTCATCCGTTTTATTCGCAGGAAGTGATGGTGTAATCGGGACAGAGGAATCTAGTGATGCTATATGTTTCTCATATGTACTTACCATTGTGTTTTTACTCTTTAGTCTTTAGGGCTTCACAAAGATTCCTTTCAATCATTAATACTTTTAGGTATAAGTAGGTACAAAGGTACATCGCATCGGTAGAAAAAAAAAGCAGTCCAATTCGAAGAAGTTTTTCTTTTCTTTTACGGAGCAACTGTATTTATTTAGCAACCGTTTTGAAGATTCAAATTAACACATTTTTATTCGAATCTAATCTAATCGATCGGTGGAAATCTGATGGGCTGGACAAAATAAGGGTCCATGCAGAAAGGTCAAAAAATATCACGAGAAAACACTGAAGGAACTGTGAGAAAATCGAACAGAGCCGAAAAACACAAGAAAACAGAGAGAACGGAAAACAAGACAATTGTGGAGACTTTTGGAAACACGTCAGACGGCAAGGTTGGATTACTGGAGGGGGGTGGGTACAGAATGGATGGGTCTTTTAAGGCTAAAAAAAAAAAAAAAAAAAAAAAAAAAAGAAAAGAACAAACAAACAAGGCCTTTTTTTGGCATTTGCGAGGTAGCCCTCTAACTGCTAAGGGCATATCGGACTTTTATACCTAGCCTTTTCGGCTGAGTTGTCCCCGAAATAGCAGTACGTGTGGGCCCAGAAGTTGGGTTTTGCAGTAATTTAGCTGTCCATACTTTAGCAGTGAGGCCAACGGTGAAAGCCATCGCAAACATTCCCAAAATTTTCGCATCTGCTCTTGATAATTATTATTTCCATTTTAATAATTAATTAAATATTAATAATTCGTTCATGTCGTTTAGGTTGAGTGCAACTCGTCTGTGGTTGAAATGCAATTAAAATGATACATTAAAATTTAGGTAAATTTGTCATTTTACTGGAAACAGAGCTTTGGGATTTCCAAAAACTATCCTTTTCGGATTTAGTAGGTAATTGAAAATCCAATTCAGTACAAGTACCTACCTATAAATAAGTTAGGTAGGTAACTAGGTGTGCAGAATAATCAAATATTATTTGTATAGGTACATACCTACCTACATAAATGTATTTGCGTGTGTGTACACAATATTTATATGGTGGACATTTTTCCAACTGTCTGTGAATATCATTCTCCCTCTCTTTATCTCCTCTAAATACCTCTTTTATTATCCTCTCCCCTCCTCACTTCCTTCTCCTTCCCCTCGTCCCCCTCCTTGCCTCTCCTTCTCCTTCGCATTATTTTTAATCTCATCCTCCTCTTTTTCCTACCCCTTCTCTAATTTCTCCTCATCACCGTTCTTCTTCTTTCCCATCCCATTTTTTTGCTTCTCCTCCGTCCATTCATTTTCTCCCCCCCTTTGCTTTCTCTTCCCCCTCTCTCTGCTCATTTCCTATTTCCTCTACCCCTCTTTCTCACCTACTCCTCGTTTAATCTTCTCCCCCTCCCTTCCTTCATCTCACTCTTCTCTTGATCTCCCCTTCCTTCCTCCCTCCTATTTCCTCCCTCCATCGATATTCAAAAAGAATGGCAGATCCTCTAATGTGAACAGTGGACAGAGATAAGTGGACATGACATATAAGTGGAGAGAGGTAAGTGGACTTGACGGATAGAAGTGGACGTGACAGAGGGAAAAATAAGTGGAGGTGACCGAGGGAAAAATAAAAGTGGACATGAGAGAGGGAAATATTACCACCCAGGTGACTAAGGTGTTGGTCAAAGATTAGAATAACCCCTTTTTTCTTGCATGACTCATTACCGTCACTGCAATATCCTGACTTCTGTTTAGAGGACTTCTGTTTGTAGCTCGCACATCCAGAGGCTTTAGCGACTGAATGCAGCAGGGAAAAGTTGCAACACTGTGGTTGATATGTGGAAGGGTGGTTGTTTGGGAGATCAGATTTACGTGGCTAACCTCGTGAGGATAGTTGGCAAGTCAGTCAGTTCACTGAGTATGTACCGAAAATGTTAAAATAAAGACCCTCAATTCTACACCAACAGTTGAAGGCCTCTTTATTTGTTTGAAGTTTTAAGCTGTCTTGTTCGAACCCATACTGGATTGTATGGAAAGCAAATAGAGATACGTCACTTTTGTTTTTATTATGTAGATTGGTTAAATTAATAAAGCTCTTTCTAAAGGTTTTAGATGATAAGTTTTGACGTAAATGGTGCATTGGATCCCAAACCCTTTTTTACTTTTTCTGTTGAAAAGATAAGGATCAATTTTTTTTTTTTTTTTTTTTTTTTTTTACAATGAGCATAACACCATTTACAAGATATTGCAGATGACAACACCAATGCCCTTTTTAGTTACCTACTAAATAAAAAAATAGAAAAAAAATATCAAAAGTACTAATAAAAAAATAAAGAAGTAAAAAGTAAAATTAAAACTACCTACAAAAGATCCTATACCCTTTGGAATCCTCCACTGGAAGGGGCACATCTGACATCTACTTTGTCATTTTAATATTACTGATCCCTCATATTTCTGACGTGTGTGTACACAATATTTATATGGTGGACATTTTTCCAACTGTCTGTGAATATCATTCTCCCTCTCTTTATCTCCTCTAAATACCTACCTCTTTTATTATCCTCTCCTCTCCCCACTTCCTTCTCCTTCCCCTCGTCCCCCTCCTTGCCTTTCTCTCCTTCTCCTTCGCATTATTTTTAACCTCATCCTCCTCTTTTTCCTACCCCTTCTCTAATTTCTCCTGATCACCGTTCTTCTTCTTTCCATTTCCCTTTTTAGCTTCTCCTTTTACTCCTCCTTTCCCTATTTCTCCCCTCTTCTTCTCCTCCTTCTTCTCTCCCATCCCATTTTTTTGCTTCTCCTCCGTCCATTCATTTTCTCCCCCCCCCTTTGCTTTCTCTTCCCCCTCTCTCTGCTCATTTCCTATTTCCTCTACTCCTCTTTCTCACCTACTCCTCGTTTAATCTTCCCCCCTCTCTTCCTTCATCTCACTCTTCTCCTGATCTCCCCTTCCTTCCTCCCTCCTATTTCCTCCCTCCATCGATATTCAAAAAGAATGGCAGATCCTCTAATGTGAACAGTGGACAGAGATAAGTGGACATGACATATAAGTGGAAAGGTAAGTGGACATGACGGATAGAAGTGGACGTGACAGAGGGAAAAATAAGTGGAGGTGACCGAGGGAAAAATAAGTGGACATGAGAGAGTTAAATATTACCACCCAGGTGACTAAGGTCCAAGGTGTTGGTTGGTCAAAGATTAGAATAACCCCTTTTTTCTTGCATGACTCATTACCGTCATTGTGGTATCCTGACTTCTGTTTAGAGGATCGGGGGTTTGTAGCTCGCACATCCAGAGGCTATAGTGACTGAATGCAGCAGGGAAAAGTTGCAACACTGTGGTTGATATGTGGAAGGGTGGTTGTTTGGGAGATCACATTTACGTGGCTAACCTCGTGAGGATAGTTGGCAAGTCAGTCAGTTCACCGAGTAGGTATGTACCGAAAATGTTAAAATAAAGACCCTCAATTCTACACCAACAGTTGAAGGCCTCTTTATTTGTTTTAAGTTTTAAGCTGTCTTGTTCGAACCCATACTGGATTGTATGGAAAGCAAATAGAGATATGTCACTTTTGTTTTTATTATGTAGATTGGTTAAATTAATGAAGCTCTTTCTAAAGGTTTTAGATGATAAGTTTTGACGTAAATGGTGCATTGGATCCCAAACCCTTTTTTACCTTCTTCTTCCTTTTCAATATTTTCCCTTTTTTCCCCTATCATATTCCGTCAGGTCCAGCCGATACAACCCGTTGACGGATTGAATAAATAATGGAAAAATCCTCAAATACCTCCTAAACATTAGATAGGAGATACATTAAGTCAAAATCTCGAAGAGATTCCAGGACTTCAGACAGGACTTTTGCCCGTAATACGTGATGGATGCCCGAAGCTCTGTCATTGTTTATAAGAATTCTCGCCCTTTATTCCCTCCCTCTCCCTCTTTCCCTTTTCCAACATGTTATCTTTTCTAACACACACATACTCTTACCTCTCGCCTCTCTCTCGTATTTACACCTCGTACATTACACATATGCAGTGGTGTAGTGCAATGACCGTTGAATTGTAGTGAAACCTCTTGTTACAAAAACCTCTAATCATGTCCTCTAAGCAACCATTTTGAATATTTTGACGTTAATTCTGCTATAATTCAATTAAATTTCCATTCAATGGACCTGCATTGATTCAATAGTAGCTATTTTGATATCTTGGACAATTCTTCCGACGTAGTAGGTGGTATGGTTTCTAAATTTTATTAAAATTGGACTAAACGTTGATGAGTTATCAAAGAAACAAACAAAAATTTTCGGTCAAATTTGCCTGATTTACCCAGATACATAGGTACTTTTCACGTCCTATTTGTTCGTTGTAGGTCCCAAAAAGAAATGTTTTTTGTCCTCCAGAGTCAAGAGTAATTTTTGGTGACCTTGCCCCTTTTCGTATGTTTTAGTCTCCTGGTTTGCCTTACTCAAATTCCCCAATCCTTCTCAAGAATTCAAAATGTCCTCACCCACACCACTGTTTACACACATTCTTCTCCCCTCTTTCTCTCTCTCTCTCTCTCTCTCTCTCTCTCTCTCTCTCTCTCTCTCTCTCTCTCTCTCTCTCTCTCTCTCTCTCTCTCTCTCGTATTTACACCTCGTACATTACACATATGTATGCAGTGGTGTAGTGCAGTGACCGTTGAATTGTAGTGAAACCTCTTGTTACGAAAACCTCTAATCATGTCCTCTAAGCAACCGTTTTGAATATTTTGACGTTAATTCTGCTATAATTCAATTAAATTTCCATCCAATGGACCTGCATTGATTCAATATTGGCTATTTTGATATCTTGGACAATTCTTCCGAGGTAGTAGTAGGAGGTATGGTTTCTAAATTTTATTAAAACTGGACTAAACGTTGAAGACTTATCAAAGAAACAAACAAAAATTTTCGGTCAAATTTGCCTCATTTACCCAAATACCTAGGTACTTTTCACATCCTATTTGTTCGTTTTAGGTCCCAAAAAGAAATTTCTTTGTTCTCCAGAGTCAAGAGTAATTTTTGGTGACCTTGCCCCTTTTCGTATGTTTTAGTCTCCTGGTTCGCCTTACTCAAATTGCCCAATCCTTCTCAAGAATTCAAAATGTCCTCACCCACACCACTGTTTACACACATTCTTCTCCTCTCTCTCTCTCTCTCTCTCTCTCTCTCTCTCTCTCTCTCTCGGCTTTCTCTTTTCTCTATCGTTTTTCCACATGAGTAGAGGCCGGTGCTCTCGCACTCACTTTTTTAATATTTTCCCTGGGAGAGAAAACTCACTCTTGCTTACCATTTATATGTTTGATAAAATATTAATTATTTATTAGTAGGTACGCTGGTTTTTTGTATAAATATGTCGAATAAGAGATGGCGAAGTGTAGAAGTCAGAAGAGTGGTGGTGAACGAATGGTAGGTATCGGTTATCTAAAAAAAAGATCCACTCTTTTTTGGCATGTGCGAGGCAGCCCTTTCACCTCTCGAACTCTAGATGCTAAGGCCAGGAACTCACTATCCGGTAGAACTGATAGCTACAGCTGTCAGGTCTACCTGATAGTGAGTGGATTGCCTTAGGTTATATCAGATACCTGGCCTTTTCGGCTGGGTGATCTCCAAAATAGCAGCATATATGTAGGTATTGACCCAGAAGTTGGATTTTGCAATAATTTAGCCGTCCATATTTTAGCAGTGAAGCCAAATATTCCTCATAAGTCAAAAGTTCTTCATAATTATTATTATTCCCATCTAAATAATTAATTAAATATTAATTTATAATTTGTTCATGTATAGTTTAGGTTGAGTGAAACTCGCCTGTGGTCGAAATGCAATTAAAAGTCATTCATAATTAATAATATCTACCTATCTAGCTATAGGTACATTTTAGTTAATTTTGCCTTTTGAATTTAGTAGGTATTTGAATATCCAATTTCGTAGGTTTAGAATAATCGAATATTATTTATCTAAGTACATAGGTAAATGTATGTATGGAATGACGTAGATCCATAGCAACTAAAAAAAAAAAAAAAAAAAAATGATCCAAAAATACAAAAATAAGATTAAGATACATCACCATTGTCCTCTTCAGTCACCTAGGGCAATGCTGTGGGTTCGATTCCCGCCCAGGGCATACTTTATCCTAAACAGAAAAGGTTCGTTCTCAGAACCGCTGGCTATCCTGTCCTCCTTCTGACCTCAATAGTTATAGTTCCCCCTATCAAACGTTTTGGAAAAAAGGTACTCATTAACTTATCTACCTTAAGACCGCGGAACCCTGCCACTTAAAATAAAGCCCTAAAAAAAAGAATCGTAAATATCTAATAGTGATAGGATGCCACAATTTTATGAAATTTAGGGTGGAAGAACTCTAATATTGTGTTACTTCACTTACTTCCCATTATTTGGGTTGTTGAAGTGCAATAGTAAAGTGTCGATCTTCCTGATGTAGAGTTCAATTTTAGTGTTCAGGTATGCCACATTTTCGAAATGTGTCTTGGAAAACACAACCTTCTTCCTCCCACCTTCTCGCTCTAAAAGCACCGAAGACGCCATGGAAGACACGAACTGATAAAGGAACGAAGAACCTAACTGATAAGGGCAGAAAAAAGAAACCTAATCTTCTCCAAAGAAGATTTATTCGAACTGAAAATGCTTTTAGCTTTATCTGGGCCAGACAATCAGAGTGATAAGGCTAGGCGGACGCCATGTGTGAAGATAGGAGATGTATCGCTCCCCCCCTCCCCTCCCCTCTTCTCTAGTCCATTCGGTGATAAGGGGGGAGGAGGGGGGGATTTGGGCCATCGTGGAATTAGTGCTTAATGTATGTAGATATTAATTATTGTCATAATAATTGTTATTATTTTTGTACTCATAGAGAGGCTTGTAGAGAGGAGAGACAAGAGTTACACAGGCAGAAAAGTAGAGATACTAGCCATACAGGGAAAAAAGGAGTAGGCGAAAATAGAGGTGGCGAGATATGGAGGAAAGAGGAGGCATTAGATGGAAAGATATGGAGGGGTAAGATAAACGAAGGTAACGCCGACCAATAAGGGTCCATGCAGAAAGGTCAAAAAATATCACGAGAAAACACTGAAGGAACTGTGAGAAAATCGAACAGAGCCGAAAAACACAAAATAGAGAGAACGGAAAACAAGACAATTGTGGAGACTTTTGGAAACACGTCAGACGGCAAGGTTGGATTACTGGAGGGGGGTGGGTACAGAATGGATGGGTCCTGATAAGACTCTTATCTATGTCCCCAGCACCTGGGTGAGAGATTATAAGAAAGTTGAAAACCCTCCCCTCCAAACCCCAATTCCCCTCCATTCCCTATCGTATAACTCCACAGATAATTCCCTGGATGGGTCCTGATAAGACTCTTATCTATGTCCCCAGCACCTGGGTGAGAGATTATAAGAAAGTTGAAAACCCTCCCCTCCAAACCCTTATCCCCCTCCATTCCCTAACTCCACAGATAATTCCTACCCCGCCCCCCTAGAGCCGCACAATCGGTGAATTTTGCCCTGACGAGGCGGGAGGTGGCTGGAGGGGCCCTTATCTTGAAATTCCCGGGTGTGGTAGATTTCGTATTATTAAGGAGCTGGGTGTACCTTTAATTAAGGTATCTAAGTACTGTATTAGGAGAACCTATCTAAAGTGTTAGGAAAATATGAAAGAGGTGTCAAGACCCTAGGAGGTATGTATATAGGCTAAGGAACTAAGCATTTTTAGCATCTGGAGAGCTAGCCCTAATATTTGAGTTTCGTTTATATTTTTAGTTTGATAACTACAAGTTCGGCCATGCCTTTTCCACAAGTTTGGCCATGCCTCGGGATACTACAAAGGTAAATACTACGGGAGGTAAATAAGATTAAGATACATCACCATTGTCCTCTTCAGTCATCAAGGACAATATTGTGGGTTTGATTCCCACCCAGGGCAAATTTTATCATAAAGTTCGCCTGAGGCGATAACTCAGATAAGGCTCGTTCTCGGAACGGCTGGCTCCCTCCTATCCCATCCTCCTTCTCTCTTCTATTTGCTGGACGATAAGACCTCCGTAGTTACAGTTCCTTCTTTCAAAAGTCTTGGAAAAAAGCTACTCATTAACATATCTGCCTAAAGCCGTAGAATCTTGATCTTTACCTAAGAATTAATACGTTAAGAGCCCCTTTTTTTCCAAAAGTGTCTTGGAAAACACAACCTTCTTCCTCCCACCTTCTCGCTCTTCGAAAAGCACCGAAGACGCCATGGAAGACACGAACTGATAAAGGAACGAAGAAACTAACTGATAAGGGCAGAAGAAAGTGGAGGTAAACTGACTGAAGTTAGAAAAAAGTATAGGTATGACAAGATTAAACAATGAAAAAAGAAAAATATTATTTTTAAAAGAAGAAGAAAGATATAGGTGAAAGTAAAAGAGACATACGAGAAAGAAGAGAGAAAAAAAGAAGGGGTATTGAAAGATGGAGGGAGTTGGAAAGGACTGATGTTAAACTAAAATAATGTATTACGAAAATACAATAAAATAATAATTAAAATTGTAAACAAAATAAAAGAGTAGGTAAATAATATGTAACTACATACATTCGATTTCTGAAAATAAAATCTGTGAGAATGGCATTATCCACTAAAGCTCATATTAGGCAGCTTACATCTAAGAAAATGCTTTTAGCTTTATCTGGGCCAGACAATCAGAGTGATAAGGCTAGGCGGACGCCATGTGTGAAGATAGGAGATGTATCGCTCTCCCCTCCCTCCCCTTCACTCTTCTCTAGTCCATTCCGTGATAAGGGGGGAGGAAGGGGATTTGGGCCATTGTGGAATTAGTGTTTAATGTAGGTATGCAGATCATAATTATCATCATAATAATAGTTAATTATTTGTTTGTACTCATAGAGAGGCTTGTAGAGAGGAGAGACAAGAGTTACCCAGGCAGAAAAGTAGAGAAACTAGTCATACAGGGAAAAAAGGAGCAGGCGAAAATAGAGGTGGCGAGATATGGAGAAAAGAGGAGGCATTAGATGGAAGGATATGGAGGGGTAAGATAAACGAAGGTAACGCCGACACCAAAATAAAATTGAGAAAAGTTGCAAAAGAAGAATATGACGATGATTATTCTCAATTATTATTATTATTAATTATTTATTATTATTTGGGATAGATCAGTATGGCTTGATGATATTGCTTTATTGACAATAATTTGGACAAAAGTCTTTTTAAAAATTTCGTTACAAAACTTAAAATTGAAATTTAAACAAGTCCATTTTTGCCCCTCTGTCTCTTTAACACCCCAAAGGATATTTGAGGCAAAAGCTAGCAACCAAAATAAACATCATCATATTATTATCATCCTAATGTTTACATTTTCCTTATAAAGGGGCTTTTTTTTTATTTTTTATAATTAGGTTGAGATTTCGCCCCTCCCCCCATTCTCCTTATAAAGGGGCTTTTTTTTATTTTTTATAATTAGGTTGAGATTTCGCCTCTTCCCCTTGTTTTAAAATTTAATCTGAAAAAAAAAAGAGCTAATTTTTATTTTATAATTTCGTGGTAGTTAAAAATTATACACCCCCTTTTCATTCTACTATGTTATTTAAAATTAACTCCCTATCTTCATACCTACGAACATCTTAATAGTTATGTACTCCATTAGACTAATCATGAAATCAGCCCAAAAAAAGTTCTTTGCAATATTTCCCCCTGATTTATTAAACAAGAATATTTTTTTTTTGTTTTGTTTTTTTGTTTTTTTTTTTTCAACCAAAAAACTTATTCTAATATTTTTTTTCTTTTTTGTAGCCTGTAGGTGTAGAGCCCCTGAGCCATTATGGGATATTGTAAGTCCAAAATATTTGCCAGTTTTCCCCCAATTTGATGCTCCTGGTGCCAGAAGGAATCCCTAATATTATTTGATATTTATTATTACACATATTATTTATCCAACTTCAAAATGTCTTTAACGAAAGTTCCAAAGTTCCAACTTTCAATACATCTAACGTTTTATTAAGTATCAAAGTTTTGAACTAAGTAGGTACAGTAAAGCAGTACACCCAGAAAGAGGAGGTTTTTTCCAAGAATTTTTATAAAAAAGCTTTTTTTTTGCACAACATGAAAGAGATTGAAATCAGTTAAAGATCTAATGGTCTGATAGGGAAAACATTCTTTATCAGTATTTTACAATCTTAAAGAGCTATAGGTACCTAGTGTACTTGCTGATAAGGGAAAAAGTAATAAAAAAGGGTTGGATAACTTTCGTTCATTCGTTGTTTCTCTCTCTCTCTCTTTCTATACCTAGGAGGTACAGGGGAAAAGTAGGTATTACCTACTTACTGTTGATGAGGTGTATAGGTAAGAAACATGTTGTAAGGTCACAAATAGGTAGATATTATGAAATAATAAAGGAAACCAGAATGAACTAGGTATATGCACTTTCGAATTGAATTATATACCCGGGTGTGGTAGATTTCGTATTATTAAGGAGCTGGGTGTACCTTTAATTAAGGTATCTAAGTACTGTATTAGGAGAACCTATCTAAGTATTAGGAAAATATGAAGGAGGTATTAAGGATCTAGGAGGTATCTAGCTATCTAGGCTAAGGAACTAAGCATTTTTAGCACCTGGAGAGCTAAGTATTTTCAGAGAAGATTTGAAGAAATCCTTTGGAAAATGTACTGATTACCTATTTAATTATGTAGGTATTTTCATTTTGTACTCCTAGCATCGCAGTGCTTATGGAAAAGTGACACAAGTCTAAATCATCCCTTTCACCCTCAACTCACACCCTAACTTTTACTAAAAAGATAATTCTGGTCACTGCGGCAGGTCTTTGGACGAAATATGACCTCGTATTTAGAGAAACCTGCATCAGGACTTTCCCTCTATTTTCTACCTGTACCAGTGGCGGTCATGATAAAATATATTAGGCAGAGATCCTTCCGCAGAGGATATCACCTGCTGCTGGTAAATGAGGGATAGGCTTTTCTAGCCTTCTAAGGACAGTTCTTGTTAAGCTGACTGCAGCGAAAAAAGGGGAAAGGGAGAAAGAATGATAGGCGATGTTGCCTGGAACAATGGAGAACTTATTAATTATTATTTGGGATAGATCAAACTGTTTAGTATAGCTTGATGATATTGCTTTATTGACAATAATTTTTACAAAAGTCTTTTTAAAAATTTCGTTACAAAACTTAAAACTGAAATTTAAACAAGTCCATTTTTGCCCCTCTGTCTCTTTAACACCCCAAAGGATATTTGAGGCGAAAGCTAGCAACCAAAATAAACATCATCATTATTATTATTATCCTAATGTTTACATTTTCCTTATAAAGGGGCTTTTTTTTATTTTTTATAATTAGGTTGAGATTTCGCCTCTTCCCCTTGTTTTAAAATTTCTTAATCTGAAAAAAAGAGCTAATTTTTATTTTATAATTTCGTGATAGTTAAAAATTATACACCCCCTTTTCATTTTACTATGTTATTTAAAATTAACTCCCTATCTTCATACCTACGAACATCTTAATAGGTACGTACTCCGTTAGACTAATCATAAAATCAGCCGAAAAAAAGTTCTTTGCAATATTTCCCCCTGATTTATTAAACAAGAATATTTTTTTGTTCTTTTTTTTCAACCTAAAAACTTATTATAATATTTTTTTCTTTTTTGGTACCTAATTTCTTTTTTGTAGCCTGTAGGTATAGAGCCCCTGAGCCATTGTGGGATATTGTAAGTCCAAAATATTTGCCAGTTTTCCTCTAATTTGATGCTCCTGGTGCCAGAAGGCAGAAGGAATCCCTAATATTATTTGATATTTATTATTACATATATTATCCAACTTCAAAATGTCTTTAACGAAAGTTCCAAAGTTCCAACTTTCAATACATCTAACGTTTTATTAAGTATCAAAGTTTTGAACTAAGTAGGTACAGTAAAGCAGCACACCCAGAAAGAGGAGGTTTTTTCCAAGAATTTTTATAAAAAAGCTTTTTTTTTTTTTGCACAACATGAAAGAGATTGAAATCAGTTAAAGATCAAATGGTCTGATAGGGAAAACATTCTTTATCAGTATTTTACAATCTTAAAGAGGTATAGGTACCTAGTGTTCTTGCTGATAAGGGAAAAAGTAATAAAAAAGGGTTGGTTAACATTCGTTCTTCCTTGTTTCTCTCTCTCTCTTTCTATACCTAGGAGGTACAGGAAAAAAGTAGGTATTACCTACTTACTGTTGAGTTGTAGAGGTAAGAAAAATGTTGTAAGGTCACAAATAGGTAGGTATTATGAAATAACGAAGGAAACCAGAATGAACTATATGCACTTTCGAATTGAATTATATAACGAAGACTTGTGACTTGATAGGTTAGGTTTAACGCAAAAAATAGCTACCCAAGGTATTTTCTCCCTCCATTCCCCTAAAATTAATTATAAACTTTAAAATACATTTCATTTAATATTATACATTGTATACTATTTTATTAGATTTGTGAGATTTTTTACTCCTAGCTAGGCTTCATACTTCATATCACTGGTATAATACCTGAAGAGCGAAGACTCTGTCTACTCAATGTGAACCTCATAAAATAGAAACTAATAAACTAATCTTATCTTTGCCTTTAAAGAAAGAAGAAATTACAGGATGGCGCAAAAAAAAGTACAATTTTGCGACAGTATTACATTGATTTAGACTGAATAATGTACATAGTTTTTAGGTACATTTTATGAAATAATTAAGGTGGTTTTAACTTGTAAATTTAAATATTTGAACTTTTGGGAGAAGAATTCTCTTAGGGACTTCCATAGTTTTCCAATTTTTGGTCTTCCTTTTCGTTTAAAGTTTCGAAATTTAAAATCTTTTGTGTGAACATTTGCACTTTTGTCCTTAGAATCATTGATAATTTTATGAATTTGCTGATCATAATGTATATCAAAATTATTATTGGTTGAATAAATAAATAGATGTAATTACTCCCCAGTGCTCTATTAGGGTGCACTTTTGATGTTCCTGTCTGCAGTCTGTATGGTCCTTATCTTCAGTCTCAGGTTGGCATCTTTTGCTTGTCATAAAGTTTGGCTGTTAAATCATAAGATTTGTATTTTACTTCATGTAAAGAAAGGGAGGAGAAAACAGAAAAGAAGAGGAAGAAGAAGAAGAAGAAAAAGAAAAATTACCAACCCAACAAATGTTAGTTCATCCCATAAGTTTACAATTTAAAATTTAAATGGAGAAGACGAAAACGAGACTATTTATAAAGAAAACTTTTTTTTTCTACATCAAGGGAACTATGGCATACGTACACGTAGTGAGTTACCTACTTAAGAGGAAACTCGGGGGATTTTACCCATCTACACGACGCGAGGGAGCGGAAGCGAGGTAAATGCGCGAGTAGACTCGCTTCGTCTAAACCGAAGACTTGTGACTTGATAGGTTAGGTTTAACGCAAAAAATAGCTACCTAAGGTATTTTCTCCCTCCATTTCCCTAAAATTAATTATAAACTTTAAAATACATTTTATTTAATATTATACATTGTATACTATTTTATTAGATTTGTGAGATTTTTTACTCCTAGCTAGGCTTCATACTTCATATCACTGGTATAATACCTGAAGAGCGAAGACTCTATCTGCTCAATGTGAACCTCATAAAATAGAAACTTATTATCTTCAGATGGCGAATAAACTAAACTTATCTTTGCCTTTAAAGAAAGAAGAAATTACAGGATGGAGCAAAAAAAGCACAATTTTGCGACAGTATTACATTGATTTAGACTGAATAATGTACATAGTTTTTAGGTACTTATCTACATTTTATGAAATAATTAAGGTAGTTTTAACTTGTAAATTTAAATATTTGGACTTCTGGGCGAAAAATTCTCTTATGGACTTCCATAGTTTTTCAATTTTTGGTCTTCCTTTTCGTTTAAAGCTTCGAAATTTAAAATCTTTTGTGTGAACATTTTCACTTTTGTCCTTAGAATCATTGATAATTTTAATAATTTGCTGATCATACTGTATATCAAAATTATTATTGCTTGAATAAATAAATAGATGTAATTACTCCCCAGTGCTCTATTAGGGTGCACTTTTGATGTTCCTGTCTGCAGTCTGCATGGTCCTTATCTTCAGTCTCAGGTTGGCATCTTTTGCTTGTCATAAAGTTTGGCTGTTAAATCATAGATTTGTATTTTACTTCATGTAAAGAAAAGGAGGAGAAAACAGAAAAGAAGAGGAAGAAGAAGAAGAAGAAGAAGAAGAAGAAGAAGAAGAAGAAGAAGAAGAAGAAAAATTACCAACCCAACAAATGTTAGGTCATCCCATAAGTTTACAATTTAAATGGAGAAGACGAAAACGAGACTATTTATAAAGAAAACTTTTTTTCTACATCAAGGGAACTATGGCATACGTACACGTGGTGAGTTACCTACTTAATACCTAAATATAAATAAATCATAGCTAGTATGTATGTAATTATATATCTATGAGAAAAATTAAATAAAATCGAAAAGACTCGTTAGCACCTCCCCTACATGGTACCACACACACTGCTACAGGAGTAAGATAACTAGCACCATTTTCTCATGTATAAATAAATCATAGCTAGTATGTATGTAATTATATATCTATGAGAAAAATTAAATAAAATCGAAAAGACTCGTTAGCACCTCCCCTACGTGGTACCACACACACTGCTAGGAGTAAGATAACTAGCACCATTTGCTCATGTGAAATTTCCCCCTTTTCAAGCAGAAATGTTCCCTCATATATCGCATTTTCCCCTCGGGATGATAAATAGACTTTGCATAAATCATCCCCCACCAAACAGCGATGAAAAACACACTGCCATTAACAAAAAATATGTAACTTTGCGACAAGATGAGGTGAAAATTAAACAGGAAATTTATATTAAGTTAAAAAAAACCTAAGATATAGGTTGGTAGGTATAATGGATAGGTACGTGTACCTACATACATAGGTATCCCAATATGTTGCAGCTCGTTTATGGCATTTTCCCTCGTATATGTGAGAACTTTCAAAGAATGCTCCTATTTTGAAACCCCTTAAAATGAGAAAAATGCCTACAAAATAAATTAAAAGAGCACAGTTTTACTCCGGGTCTAAGGTATCCTGTTGAAATTCATTTGATTCCTGCATGAGACCATACGAATTAAAAAAGCGTGTAAAAATAGACCAAAATAAAGCAAACACAAGTCAGTAAAACGGAGGCTGAAATTGGTGGATGTGACAAATTTCCCAAATTTGAAAGTTTTGTAATTATCTTTCAAATTAGCTAAACATTTTGTTAAAAAAAAACTATACATAGGTTGGTAGGTATAATGGATAGGTATGGGTATCCTATACATAGGTATCCCAATATGTTGCAGCTCGTTTATGGCATTTTACCTCGTATATGTGAGAACTTTCAAAGAATGCTCCTATTTTGAAACCCCTTAAAATGAGATAAATGCCTACAAAATAAATTAAAAGAGCACAGTTTTACTCCGGATCTAAGGTATCCTGTTGAAATTACATTTTGTTCATAAAGACCTCCATCAGTATTAGAACAAGAGGACAAAATAAAGAAACAAAATCACAAAAATACTGTCTCCATCCATCAAAAATGTTGCTTGAAAATCAGTCACACACGCTCGTAATGTTAACATCAGTAGTAAACAGGTAGGGGATATAAATCTTGTCAAAGCAAATGCTGAATTAGTCATAATTTCAGTTTTATGTGGTTTATATACGTGCAGAGCGCAGGAAAGAAGAGAGGAAGGAGAAAAGCAAAGATAACAGTGAAGGTAAAAAGGAAAAAAAAGGAGAGATAAAAGTCAATTCTTTTCTTTCTAATGGCAGATCATTATGCTTTCTTTTTTATAAAAAAAGGTAATCTCCATTACTTTTAAACCCTCCGCTTTCCCTCGCTCTGCGTACCTTCTTTTCATTCAATAATCTTTCTCTATCTTTTTTATATATTTTCGGGAAGAAAAAAAAGTGACAGATAAAAAAATATAATAAATCATTGATAAAGTAAGATAGAGGCAAAGAAAACTGTAGATGGAAGCGGAAAGAGGAAGGAAAGGAGGATGAGAAGATGATGAAGAAGAAGAAGCAGAAGAAGAAGGAGGAGGAAGAGATGGAGAGGATAAATAGGTAGAAGAGGAAAAGGTGGATGTAGAAGCAGGAGAGAAGAAAAGTGGAGGTAAACTGACTGAAGTTAGAAAAAAGTATAGGTATGACAAGATTAAACAATGAAAAAAGAAAAATATTATTTTTAAAAGGAGAAGAAAGATAGGTGAAAGTAAAAGAGACATACGAGAAAGAAGAGAGAGAGAGAAAGAAAGAAGGTGAGAAGGGATATTGAAAGATGGAGGGAGTTGGAAAGGACTGATGTTAAACTAAAATAATGTATAACGAAAATACAATAAAATAATAATTAAAATTGTAAACAAAATAAAAGAGTAAATAATATGTAACTACATGCATTCGATTTCTGAAAATAAAATCTGTGAGAATGGCATTATCCACTATAGCTCATATTAGGCAGCTTACATTTAAATTATTAATATCCATTTATATTTTGAGTACAAGCTTTTAGTACATAATTCAACATATTCTCAGACATTGTGACCAGCAAGTTTTGAGAAAGAAGACCTTCCAAAAGATTACTTCCTATCATGAAAGATTGCAAGCATCACTCATTGTGAATCCGAACCCAGACAAAACACTCCGTTTGTGACGTTTTCGATGGTTAAATACAAAAGAAAAGATGAAGAAAACACTCACAATTGTCACAAACTCTCCGGAAAAAACTTCGAAAAATAATCTCGAAAAGAAGAAAGGAAAGGAGGGAGAGAGAGAGAAAGAGAGAGAGGGAGAGAGAGAGAGTTGATGACGAAGATGATATTGACACTAGCAGTGAGCAAAACAAAGACGGAATGAAGATGAGAAAATTTTAAAGAAAAATATATACCTAGATATCTATATAAAATATTTACTTGATATCTAGAATTTTATTCTCTATACAGTTCTTATTCTCAATATTTCTCAAAATATATGCTGGAAAAGTTACTGTGTGGTGAAAGGATTGGAGGGGGTCATTTCAGGAACCTGTTTGACACTGTGCAATTTGCACTTTGCATTTTCACATTTATGTAGGTACCTATGTACTAAAACAACAATCAAATACGAGATGAAAAAATAATCAAATACGAGATGAATCAATCTTAAAATCAAGAGATTTGTAAGAACCAAGAAATGGTTTCTGACAGTTTGTGTTCTTGAAGAAGCCTTACATGTTGTACATTACGTATCATGATGTGTTCGTTAACACTAGATACAGTCTTTGCAAATTAGGTAAAATTGATTATATTTGACTGACCAAGTGGCTGCGCCTATTCGTGTTATTAGTGGATGTGCCTCTACTACAATTTAATTCTGTTAGTAGAGATGTTACATTTACAAACGGGCATAATATTAGTGGAGATGTCATTTGTTCCACTCGATTGTCCACCCTGTATTCCCTTTATCAGGACTCTGGGTGACAATTCTTTCTTTGTATGTAGGACGCTATCTTTTGCACTCCACTCTTTACACATGGCTGAGCAATTTTTCATCATCACAACCTTTTCCACCTCTTCTGCTATCATCTTCTCTCGTTTTTTTCATTCATTTTTCTTCCTTTTTTTCGCTCTCATTTTATTTCACATTTTTATCTTCATTTTCAACCATTTTAGAATATTTTAAGTTTTTTTATTATTATTTAAATAAATATATAATATGAAGTTCAGACAGACACAATAGGAAGTTCGAGAGGAGCGGGCGAGAGGAGATTTGGTCGCTTTCATAATCTTGAACTTATCTGAGAAAATACGTCTTCAATTTTCTTTCTTTCCATTTCTTACTTGAGGAATTGAGTCTCTCTCTCTCTCCCTCTCTCTCTCTCTCTCTCTCTCTCTCTCTCTCTCTCTCTCTCTCTCTTCTTCTCTGTTTCTCTTTCTGTATCTGATATCTTTTATCTGCGGGTATTTTTTCTTCTTACATTATCGATAGGGTTGGGCAAAAAGTTCCCTCCGATTGTCCTTTATGGGTGATTTGGAAGGGATTTTGGGCGACCCTGTGTGGGTGCAGTTTTGACTGTTGAATGCGGCTGGGATTTCTTAGTTTCTTTGCTGGTACTGTCTTTGATGTGTGATGTTTATTCTTCCTGAGTTTCTTGTTTGAAAAGTCTATAGGTTTTACTTGTTCCTATCAATTTCCTAGCTAGATTTTTTGTGAAATTCACTTCTAACAATTTGCAAGCGCTAGTACGTCTGTTCGATTTCCGTCCGGAGGGCATTTCATCCTAAAAACACAAGGTTCGTACTTGGAACGGCTGTCTTTCTCCTATCATGGCTTCCTTCTCTCTTATAAATTTTTGTCCTTTTTCTACTATCAACGTGAAATTCAAGGAAATGGACCTGATTCGGTCAAAATCGGACTGACCATTCGAGAATTACCTACATACATAGGTGGTAACAAATAAATATATTCAAGATAACAATCATCATGCAGACTGGAAGGAAAATCATCAAGTTACATATACCTAGGCCTCAGTTTTTCTTCAGTTAAAAATCACGTCCTTGTCAGCCCCTGACAAACAGAAATCCAAAAGTCTCACCATAGTTCACCTCAGCTCTCTATAAAATCAGAGATGAAATACAAAGCTCACAGAATAAATAGAGCAGATAAACAGTTTTTGAGGAAAAAAGTGAAATAAATTCTGTATTAAGTAACAAAAAAATACTAAAGTTGAGGGGCAAAAAATGTTTGAAATGTATATGAAAGTTAATAAATACAATGTAATTTATATGCAAAAAGGGAAACACACCCGATGTTCAGGGATTTCGAAAAGTCAAACACCTGAGTTGAAAGTTGCTTTCGAACACACATCCATTTTGACCTAAAATTTGACACCAAACGAAGGTATAACTTGGGATTTGGAAAGCTTTAAGCAAAGGGTAAGAATATGAACTAAGCACCCAAGCTCTTCAAAGAGTTCACCTTTGAAAGATGACAAGTAAGTATTAAACAAAACTATCCTAAGACCAAAGACTTAGGTAAGTTTTAAGCTTTGGGAGAATGGATGTAAGAGAAAAGACAATCATACTAATAATAACTAACAAACTACAAATACAATACAGTTATGTACATAGGTAGGTAAATAATAATACTTCCTTATAGCCGACAGAGCAATTTCTTTTCAACTGTTTTGTTGACATCTCCACTATTTCTGGGTAAAATCATTCAGTAAAATACATACTATGTATAGGGACACAGATATTAATCACACCAAACCTACCTTTGTTCAAACTTCATTTAACTATCTTAATTACTTTTATTTTATTATGTAGGTAAATATTACCTACGTTTGAAAACAATTGGGAATCCAGCCCCTATTTTCTCGACTAGAAACCGTCTCCCCTGACGCGCGACCTTTGCCAAACCCTGTACACACGGTACGTATAACTTGTACATTGAAAATTGTTATCTAAAAGATGCACACAGCTTCCCAATGGGATAAGAAGTACGCTTTGGGGAAGTCGAGGCTTGAAGGGGGACGAGAATTCCTTATCTACTACCTTTCAGGAGTGTTTTCTTGTCTTATCTGCAAATATTTCGGTCAGAAAACCTAAAACCTTTCCCTTTTCTCCCTCTCTCTGTCCCTTCTCTCTCTCTCCCTCCCTTTTCTCTCTCCGTCTTTCCTTTTTTTATATTATGTAATCCCATCTTTGTTGCTCTTCTAGTTGATGTATAAAGTTTGCCAACGACTTTCTCATTTCCTCATACATGGGATTTTTTCCATCTCGAACGGGATATTTACAGAACGGGGACAATTTTCGGATAATTTTCATGTGGGACTTTTTGTTAGGTTCATTGAGTCCTAAATAGGCTTTCAACTCTTTATTTTAAGGAATTATTGTTTTAGAACCTTGATGTACCTACTCGAGAACAAGTTCCTGTTTTTTTTCTTCTAAGAAGAGAGAGAGAGAGAGAGAGAGAGAGAGAGAGAGAGAGAGAGAAAAGGTTCTCAGTTTTTATTTCCTGATTATCCTTTGAACACTTTTCCATTGTTCTCCCATCTTCTCGGTTTGGGTACCACTGGCGTTACACCTATCACTTGGGTTAGCACTCATGTAATACACATGATTCTACTAATATTTTGAGTACAAGCTTTTAGTACATAATTCAACATATTCTCAGACATTGTGACCAGCAAGTTTTGAGAAAGAAGACCTTCCAAAAGATTACTTCCTATCATGAAAGATTGCAAGCATCACTCATTGTGAATCCGAACCCAGACAAAACACTCCGTTATATTTTGAGTACAAGCTTTTAGTACATAATTCAACATATTCTCAGACATTGTGACCAGCAAGTTTTGAGAAAGAAGACCTTCCAAAAAGATTTCTTCCTTGCTATCATGAAAGATTGCGAGCATCACTCATTGTGAATCCGAACCCAGACAAAACACTCCGTTTATGTGACGTTTTCGATGGTTAAATACAAAAGAAAAGATGAAGAAAACACTCACAATTGTCACAAACTCTCCGGAAAAAACTTCGAAAAATAATCTCGAAAAGAAGAAAGGAAAGGAGGGAGAGAGAGAGAAAGAGAGAGAGGGAGAGAGAGAGAGTTGATGACGAAGATGATATTGACACTAGCAGTGAGCAAAACAAAGACAGAATGAAGATGAGAAAAATTTAAAGAAAAAATATATAGATCTATATAAAATATTTATACTTGATATCTAGAATTTTATTCTCTATACAGTTCTTATTCTCAATATTTTTCAAAATATATGCTGGAAAAGTTACTGTGTGGTGACAGGATTGGAGGGGGTCATTTCAGGAACCTGTTTGACACTGTGCAATTTGCACTTTGCATTTTCACATTTATGTACCTATGTATTTGATTGGTAAAAAAAAACAATCAAATACGAGATGAATCAATCTTAAAATCAAGAGATTTGTAAGAACCAAGAAATGGTTTCTGACAGTTTGTGTTCTTGAAGAAGCCTTACATGTTGTACATTACGTATCATGATGTGTTCGTTAACAGAGAGAGAGAGAGAGAGAGAGAGAGAGAGAGAGAGAGAGAGAGAGAGTTGATGACGAAGATGATATTGACACTAGCAGTGAGCAAAACAAAGACGGAATGAAGATGAGAAAATTTTAAAGAAAAATATATACCTAGATATCTATATAAAATATTTACTTGATATCTAGAATTTTATTCTCTATACAGTTCTTATTCTCAATATTTCTCAAAATATATGCTGGAAAAGTTACTGTGTGGTGAAAGGATTGGAGGGGGTCATTTCAGGAACCTGTTTGACACTGTGCAATTTGCACTTTGCATTTTCACATTTATGTAGGTACCTATGTACTAAAACAACAATCAAATACGAGATGAAAAAATAATCAAATACGAGATGAATCAATCTTAAAATCAAGAGATTTGTAAGAACCAAGAAATGGTTTCTGACAGTTTGTGTTCTTGAAGAAGCCTTAATACATGTTGTACATTACGTATCATGTGTTCGATACCACTAGATACAGTCTTTGCAAATTAGGTAAAATTGATTATATTTGACTGACCAAGTGGCTGCGCCTATTCGTGTTATTAGTGGATGTGCCTCTACTACAATTTAATTCTGTTGGTAGAGATGTTACATTTACAAACGGGTATAATATTAGTGGAGATGTCAAAACTACAATCTTAAAGACCTTTTCATTTTTTTTTTTTTTTTTTAGTAAAAATTCAAGGCGGATAGGGTTGGACTATTTATGTACCTACAAAAAGGACTTTCACAAATGAATTTTTGATCTACGGTTTGAATCCCAGAAGTCACATAGAAAATTGAAACATAAGAAGGCCATTTGTAAGATTGAAACAAATTAACTCCTCACGTTTCGTAGGCGGAACTTCCGTGATGCTACCCCCTTTTTTTTCATTGGCGGAAAATTCCGCCAAAGGTTTAATTGCACCTAAACCTGATGCTTTCGTCAGAGTTGTGCCCTTGGCAACAGGTACATATCCAAACCTGATCCAGAGGCTTGTGGACTTAGTAGTTCGCTTCAAATGTTTTTATTTTTACAAGAAGTGCCAACTCTAAATGAATTTACTTCTCGTTAATGTGGTTTATCTTTGAATCATCTAAGATTATGATTTACTTCAGACGTAGGTAAGAATTAATATTCCTTCTTAAGTCTAATCCTTTTACTCTTTCTCTATAACACATAACATTAATTTCAATAAATTTTCCTTGATCTTTGGAAGGGTATTTGAAGAAACACTCTTAATATTGCTCAAACACTCTGCATGATTAATAGAATTAACATAAATCAATATCAAATCGATCGTATCAGATGATATTATCTACCACCTCCAGGTTGTATGAAAAATTACGATGTTAAAAAAAAAGTTAGTTTCAGGCAATTATTCAACTTTTTTCTTCAAATTCATGTGTAAATACAATTCCTTCAAATCTAGATATAAAAAATTAATCTTATATGTAATCAATAAAAACATTTATAAAGAGTTCTTAACAATGATGATGGAACTGATGAAGACACCTTTTAAAAGCATTGTGTGAAAATTGGCACTATTATACCGATCTGTCAAGTAACAACACCTTTAATTACAGGTATCTCATGATATCTTCAGTGATCTTTGAGGTGTTTACATTTGTGCACAATGTTTCTAATTATTCATGTCTTTATGTTTTTTCCCATATTGATATAAGTGATTTGTCACCATTGTTCTTCAATATTATCATTGTACACAGTTATAAGTGCTATTTTACTTTTGGTGCCATATTCTGGATATTAACTGATTTATTGTTTTGTTCTTTTTGATTGCAGGTATGGTCATGATTATGTTGAAAGGTCTCATGCATATCAGAGAAATCCCACAGCCAGAACAACAGCAGCAACTTCGGTAGTGTTCCTCATTGATAGAATAGCTTTAGTGAGAAGGTTTTTATTATTATTATTATTAGGTATTATTTTAATGGTGAAATTTTCATGTTACTCCTGGGCCTTCTGACTCTCAAAAACTCTTTGTATACCTACTTTACGTATTACAATATCAGCTATTTATGAAATACTGTAACTTTATCAACTCGTGCTAAACAATCGCGTAGACCGGTTTATCTTAAACCTTAGCAACGATTTTCAAGTCTCAAGATGCGGTGCATTAATAACCATAACTATCTTTGCATCTCAACACAATGCGCTCTTTTCAAGGTCATTTCCATGCATAGTAATTGCTGCATAATTTGAAACATCATTAACTAGATCAGCCGATAATACGGCCTGATAACACCTGAGTTATTGTCGATCCTAATATGAAACAATATTATTTGTCTTATCTGATGTGGAGAAGGTTTCAGCACCAACTTTATCTACTGTGGCCTTTTTTGGCGAGTAAAGTAGGAATATCTATAGCTTATCTTTGGATTATTTTACATATTTATTATGTTGTAGGTAAAGAAGTAAAAATAATAATTATTATGATTGAATGATTAGCTAATCAAACGGGTAACTGCGTTATATCCTTACAGTCCATAACTAAATCATTTTCCTGATTCTTCTCTGCTCTGGTTAGATAAAAAAAAGTGATAATGATCGCTTCTTGATAATGTTAGGAATTTGGTGTCTCATGTCCACTTATTTTGTTTGACAACTTGAGCATGTGTATGCTCGATCTCCAGCTTCATATCAACTGTAAAAGTTCCACTTCCCATTTTCAACAAAATCTACAGTAAAGGAAATGAGAAATAATGTGATAACGAGTAAAAGACACTACATAATATTTGAATAAAAAAGGGGGGAAGAGTCGATTAGTGTAAAGTTCAAACAAAACGTTTAGCATCAACAAACAGTGGATCAAGTGGGTACCCAAACATTCAAACAACATGTAAACGAAACAGATAAGCAGCCAGTACCTAACAGCGAGCACAGGTGAAAGACGGTACCCACATCACCATGTTCAATATAAATTCATCACCCAAGGAAAAAGGAAACAATGACAGAAACATTGGTTGAAAAGAATTACTGTACCATTGTTCCCTATTTGTACCACCAGCCTGTCTAATCTATCCTCTCTTATCGCTTCCATCTCCCATTTGTTTTGTGTATGTATTGTTTTTATTTATATCAATTTTTTATATCCAGGAAGGTAAAAAAAAAAAAAAAAAAAAAAATCAACGAGAAATAGTTTGTTTCAAGTTTGATATATCTTCAACTGCTAACGAAAATACCTACCTAATCGGTAGATTCATATCTCTTTCAAGGACGTTGAAACAAATTTTATGATTCGATCTGGGAATTTTGGTTAATAAGAACTCAAAGCTTCCTATAAGTTCCTATTTACGGTTAGTTTAATGGATATTTGATAGAGGCTTGTGAAAAGGTGTTTTGCCCACGCTTTTCAAAGTAGTTATTGGTTATAGGTTAAGATTATGGGTACCTAGTACTAACAAAACCTATTAAATGCAAGGGCAACCATAAAGAAGATGATGATGAAGAAGAAAAATACATACCTAGCTGTTTATGTCAGAACGTGTAACAGCGCAGTCCACATTTCCACAACCCAGTATTTATTTTTAGCTAAATTTCTCTTTAACTTTTGCCCAAGAGGGTTATGTTAAAAAAAATCTAAACCTTCCGGGCTTAAAATCGTAAAGAAGAAACCAACCCTCCTCGTAGTCCTCATGTTAATGATTTGAAAGATAAACAACAAAATAAAAACATTATTATGAGGGAAAAAAGTCCAAAAGTCTTCACCCCAGAACATTTAGCTTTTAGGCGAATTTTTTTGTGAAATAAAGAAAATTATATTATTATCATATTTTTTAACGGCTAAGTAATTATTATTACACTGGAATGAGATATTATCCTCTTCCATCCCAGACTAGTTTTCTGGGTTTCGTCCTAGAAGACTGACTAAACCAACTAGCAACTGGTACAAACAGATTTATTATCTCATTTTGATTCCTGTCTTGAATGACTGATCCTTTATCAATAATTTGACAAATTAAGGCCCAAAACAAGATTTTATAATTCCTCAGCGTCCTTTTTAAGGGAAATTTTATTGATGAATTTATCTGAAATTAATTTGTTAGTAATTTTCTAATTATCGCCCCATAATATCCTTTTAATAATAAAAAAAAGTTCAACAAACCATATAAAGTTTCATGTTTCCCAATTTGACAACATAAAGTAATAAAATAAACAATCTATTAGGTACCTAGGTACATGGATTTTTTAGTAAGATTTATAATTTCATGGGCGAAAAACCCCAATGTCCACGAATGGGGACATCTGTACTTAGGCGTTTTTGGGGGCGAAATAATAATAAAAAAAAACACATTTTTATCATTAGAAAAAAAAGTTTTCGGTTCTTTTTTTTACGATAAGCATTTAATTTAAAAAGTTTAGTTACTAACAAGAAGGTCACAGCCAGGAACAACATAATCAGGAAACTCACAGGAACAAAATGGGGAGCAGATCCGAATGTTCTGAGAACGGCAGCCTTGGCTCTGTGTACATCCGCAGGGGAGTATGCAGCACCAGCCTGGAGAGCAGGAACAACATAATCAGGAAACTCACAGGAACAAAATGGGGAGCAGATCCGAATGTTCTGAGAACGTCAGCCTTGGCTCTGTGTACATCCGCAGGGGAGTATGCAGCACCAGCCTGGAGAAACTCCGCACATGCGCAAGAGATACAATTGGAGATACAAAGGACTCAATATGACGGCATTTATTTTGGTGACCCTGGACACGTAATGTAAAGTAAGTAAGTAACCACTCTATGCCACCAAGGATATACAAGAATACGGCCCTGGTCATGTCGGTTCCAGGGGAGTTTCCAAAAGTCCGATTCCTCCAGGTTTCAAGTCTGATATATCTGTCAAGTCTAAGCATACACCTTGTATTTCCCATCGTCCCGTGACCTAATCAATTCGTGAATCAAAAGTTTGAAAAAATATTCATCAAACTCGTGAATCTGAGAACGAAGTTTTTTTTAATATGTAATAGTCTTCACTATCTCGCTGTGTTTCACTTGCTAGCTGATTTCAATATTCAGATAAACCAGAGCTTAGATTTTTTTTTTTTGTTTCCCTTTCTAGCTGATTTCAAATTTCAGATAAACCAGAGGCTTTGATTTTTTTTTTTTTTTTTTTTTTTCAAAAGGTAACAAGTGATTTTCAGGGTCCCTCGCGGAAGAGAATGAGGATTTGGTATGGCGTATGGTATGGACGGTTTTTAATTTTCTTTAAAAATGGTCAAAATGTATTGTAGATAAATATTGATTTTTTGACATGAATTCTAAAAAAATCATTCGATTTTGGTCTGATCTGAAATCAGTCTCATAAATATTGATGTCTTAACTATATTCACCGGTGAAAGATCTACATTTCTTGAGTTTTTCTATGTTCTTTCTCTGAGGTTATTCGAACCTTATTGTGGTCATTTTCATAGGGTTTCCACAGGATTTATTTATTTTTACTTGTAAGCCTTAATGGCAACTCTTCCAGCCAACCGATTGACTACTAAAAGGTTGGTCTCAGAAAGAGAAAAGGTAGTATTCCTCAGTGATAGAATAGCTTTTTTAGTGAGAAGGTTTATTATTATTATTATTATTATTATTATTATTTTTAATGGTGAAATTTTCATGTTACTCCTGGGCCTTCTGACTCTCAAAAACTCTTTGAACAATAAGTATAAGTTTAGGTACTTACACATGTGTAGTTGAGTAGGTATGCCTCCTTTACGTATTACAATATCAGCTATTTATGAAATACTGTAACTATCAATACTGCCTACGCTATCAAAAGTTTCAACCTGAATCTTTTATTTCCTCACTGACTCTCTGATTCCCATAGAGGTTGATATGATTCCTACAGAGGTTTGATAGGAACAATGGTCTGATCCACACATCTCCTAATAAGACGCCTAGTCTGGCATATGTACAATGTTGAGGTGTTGGACTTTTGCCTATCTTTTCATTCCCTACACCATACCGGGTGTTTCTTGTCATTCAATATTATTTATGACTCCAAGAGGTTTAACCTCACTGTATAACTGGTAAGTTTTTAGTGGTCAAGTTTAATCATAATCTGGAATTGATTACGGGAGGGGCTAGGACTTAAATGTCAATCAAGAGCTTGTTTTTCAGGTTGGGTTTAGAAGACGCATGTGCTAGGCTAAATTCTCCCCAAACTGTAATCTTTACTACCTAAGGTGTTTGCATTTCAAATCTGAATAGAACAGGTACCTTCCCACATAATTTTGAGAGTGACGATATTTTTGACAAAAACATTTTTAAAGGCCACAGTAAAAGCAAATGAAGACTTTACGTACCTAATAAAAACCTTTAATGATATAGCCAATCATGAAATATCTGTGTACAGTGTATAATTTCACGTCATCACTTAGTACTTAAGCAATCCATCTTCAAAGGAAAGGATTCCTCTAGAAACGATAAGTATTCACATTAATCTCATTATTTTTGCAATTCCTGATGATGTTTGGTCAAAACTGAAACTGCTCGACCAGAACAAAGAATATCCTGAACTGAAGATACATTTGCAATATCATATTTTCTCCTCAAAGGCCAAAGTTCAATCAACGATTAAAAGTACCAACGTCCTCCTGGCGATTGCCTTAGACATTCTCTGCCATCCAGCGTTTCTAAATGTTAACGTGGCAGATCTTGAATTGCAAGTCTGCAAGCTGATTAATAATTAAGATCTTTACTCTTATCTGCAAGCTTCGTGGACGCCAAAACGTTCCTTGTGAAATATTCTAGAATTATTGGCAAAGTCGAAGAATGTTATGAAAGATAACATGACCAATGGACGATAATCCGGAATAAGTGTGATCTGCCAAAGATCTGGAAGTCTGAGGAATATACAAGATGATAATTAATATGATAATTTATTTATTAAAATATGATGGCTATTCAGGGTCGGATCATCTTCTTCCTGATGGCTCCTGAATATTTAGAGATCTTCTAAAGCCACGCCCAGTTGTTGGTAGAACGTCGGCAGATTTCGTCTACCCAGTATATCGAGGCAGATATAGTTTTGAATTTTCTGTTTGTCGGTAGCATTTTATGAAGTGCCAATAATATGTATGCATATGCTATACGCCTACTTAGAACATATTATCTACCAGCTGCATTCTCGTAGCATGTTCCTATCTATGCACACACACTGCCAGTATAAAATGTTCCTACTTTAGAATACAAGTTGACCTATGTGTCAAAAGTATTGGGTCTATCTGCTGGGATTGCGTCGGTAACTTTTGGATCTTAACGAGTTATATCGACAAATTTCCACTAAAATACTTCATTGTACTCTTTGATGACAAAATGAGCTTTTCGTGTTACTTAATTTAGTGGATGTGACTAATTCTCTTTTAGCCAACACCCGGGAGCAGCCTAAGACGCGTTTCGTTCTTATTTGAACTCATCAGTTAGACATAGCTCTCAGGTGCTGGCCAAGAATTTGGAAGTGTTATTTATACTTCAGAGATGGAAATTGTGGAGAAACGAGAACCTGCGTTTTCTATGTAAGATTATATTTGTGTTGAGTGTTGTTGTGAGCGCCACAGTACTCCCCCCCAAGTGACAGCGTTAGTCACTAATTAAGCAGCGTGCAGCGAGGCAGGGCGGGAAGGGAGTGTTGTGTGGCGTGATCTCATCTGGACTTGGAGTGCCGAGTCCTGTGCAAGTGCTCTGAACCCGCGAGCAGAGGTGTATTAACGTGCTGGGTTGCGTAGAGTGCGCAGCCAGGACGCGGTCAAGTCCAGATGAGGGCTCTCAAGTTTCCTAATTTCCATCACGTCAGTTGCGTGTTCAGATCACGTCGGGGTCACCAATTTGGCCAACACCTGGGAGCAGCCTAAGACGCGTTTCGTTCTTATTTGAACTCATCAGTTAGACATAGCTCTCAGGTGCTGGCCAAGAATTTGGAAGTGATATTTATACTTCAGAGATGGAAATTGTGGAGAAACGAGAACCTGCGTTTTCTATGTAAGATTTTATTTGTGTTGAGTGTTGTTGTGAGCGCCACACTCTAATCTAGTGGATATGGCCAATTCCCTATTTTCATTGGATAGGTTCTTATTCCTTAAATTTATAATGTGGGAAGTTTGAAAGAAAAAAAAAAGTAGATTTACCTAGATGATGAATATGACCAATCGTGGGTTCTTATAGTTTTTAGTGCCTATGTCACATTTTTGGAGTAAATTTACAAGTCTTCACCGTAACAAGATAGAATTAAATTCGATTAAATTCAACTGTGTACAGCGCACAACTTTTCCAACGACCTGTAACATGTTTTGCATATACAACATGTAGAGCTTACGTATTGGTCCGAACCAGATGCTAACTGATAGCTCAGATGTGGAACTGGTCCTCTACCCATGCACCAGAACATTTTTACAATTGCAAATTGTTTTCTTCAACTATGGACACACGGCTGAGGAAATTAAATCGCACTAAACGCGCCTACCTATTGAAAGATTTCAAAGGTATCTCGATTATTTATACTCTATCTGTTGAGTTGGACATTATAGGTCTATTTTGAATGATTGTGTTGAAAGGATCAATGGATACAGCCGTCCGGAGTTACGGACATTTCAAAGTGGTCAACGGTTTTCTATAGAATCAAAGGCTTTTTTCATATCTGATGGTTTGGTGACAAGTTGCATAGAAATGATAACTAACTGCATAGAAAACAGCAACATCTCGATTATTTATACTCTATCTGTTGAGTTGGACATTATAGGTCTATTTTGAATGATTGTGTTGAAAGGATCAATGGATACAGCCGTCTGAAGTTACGTACATTTCAAAGTGGTCAACGGTTTTCTATGGAATCAAAGGCTTTTTTCATATCTGATGGTTTGGTGACAAGTTGCATAGAAATGTGCGTAGAAAACAGCAACATTTGTAGGTACCTATTAAGAATAATGATACCATTAGTCATGTGTTTAGCCATTTATGAGAGTTGTAGTCTGAAAGATTTTATTTGAGTCCGTGTCGGCAAGAATCTTTTTGACCAAATCGGCGATTTAATGTTCAATAAAATGACACAAAACGTTGCACTTCTATGGTAAATATCATGTATGACTAACCCTTTCCTGTAAGTAGCTAGTCTTCTTTTTGTCCTAAAGATATACTAAGATACAAGCTCAATAATAATCCCCGTTCAATATGGTATAAGTACCTCTATAAGTACCCCTTTCATTTAAGTACCTCTTTTATAGTGATAAAATAGAAAACGTTAAACAAAATGCGAAATTACTTCTTTTAAATAAAAAACGTAATCTTTATCTCATGTTTCTTTTCCATCTTTTTTTAGCATATTTTTTTCTCTAAATGATAAATTAATTTCAGATAGTATCTTGATTAGTATTAATTACACAATGTTACATATCTGCACTTTGCATTACACAATATTAACATGAAAAAATCTTGCCCAGCATCTCTGTAGAGATAAACAACGGAGTAAATATTAATTCTATAAAAAGAAGGGGAAAAAAGGAATAGGAAAATGAGTTGCAAAAAGTAAATAATGTACCTAATAATGAACATTCCTGAAAAAGCTTGCAACTCTGAATCTGACTTTTAATGGTTAAATATGGATGATAGAATATCCAAAAGATCTAGCTAGGTACTTGTTAAGTTGTTAACCAAATGCCAGGCCTGCAGTCTCATGTTGACCATATTTTGGGACATTTTGGACGATCTTCTTTTGTATTGGTCCTGGCACAAAAACTCAAAGTTAACATGAACCTCTATTTATTCTTTATCTCGATGACTCAAAATAAATTTGATACGTTCTGAATTCACTTTGGTAATAGGTTTCAATGGCAAAACAGCTAGAAATCTTCTGACGAGATGTCATTAGTCTTTTGTCTTGCTACGTTTTTCATTCACCAAGTTCCTCTTAATGTTGCTATAAAGTCAACAAACGGTTTACTCTTTCCATTCAATGTTCACCTAGAGAAAAACAATCAGTGTACGCAGTAATATAGGAATGTCGTTTGGTGTTTAGGCATGATTTGCACAGTTGATTCCTTGCAAATTTATTTTCTATGATTGATTTCGCTGATATTGAATACGTCTGGAACTTTGTGGGAAGATGGAGAACCTTATCTGATGTGTTGGTTGTGGACTCTTCGTACAATGTAACTTAGTGGACAGTGGTCGAGTGGATACTGGATATTGGTACAATGCAACCAACTGAGACCTTAGTGGAAATTGCTCTAGTGGCACTGGTTGAATATAGTATCATCAGGTACTTAATCAATTGAGGGCTTGATGCGCAGGGGCAAATTTAACCACATGTTCTGAATTTATGTGATTTTGGACTTTCATAAAATTACAACTATCTTCTCGAGCATTTATTTTCTCAATTTATGGACTCTTCGTACAATGTAACTTAGTGGACAGTGGTCGAGTGGATACTGGATATTGGTACAATGCAACCAACTGAGACCTTAGTGGACACTGGGGAAATGTAACCAACTGAGACCTAAGGAGACTGCTCTAGTTGACTTTCGGAATAATGCAACCAACTGAGATCTTAGTGGAAATTGCTCTAGTGGCACTGGTTGAATATAGTATCATCAGGTACTTAATCAACTGAGGGCTTGATGCGCAGGGGCAAATTTAACCACATGTTCTGAATTTATGTGATTTTGGACTTTTATAAAATTACAACTATCTTCTCGAGCATTTATTTTCTCAATTTGAGCAGGAGCAACAGATGTGTATATTTTTTCATTTGTTTTTCTTAGGGAGCGTCAATGGAGAAATGTGTAATTAATATGGTACTACTTATTGACACAAAACATTTCAAGTGTGCCAGTATTGACGTTAGGTACTTACTGAAGTATTTTAACCACCTACACCTATGACTCACTGACTCACTCAACAGTATCAACTCGTGCTAAACAATCGCGTAGACCGGTTTATCTTAAACCTTAGCAACGATTTTCAAGTCTCAAGATGCGGTGCATTAATAACCATAACTATCTTTGCATCTCAACACAATGCGCTCTTTTCAAGGTCATTTCCATGCATAGTAATTGCTGCATAATTTGAAACATCATTAACTAGATCAGCCGATAATACGGCCTGATAACACCTGAGTTATTGTCGATCCTAATATGAAACAATATTATTTGTCTTATCTGATGTGGAGAAGGTTTCAGCACCAACTTTATCTACTGTGGCCTTTTTTGGCGAGTAAAGTAGGAATATCTATAGCTTATCTTTGGATTATTTTACATATTTATTATGTTGTAGGTAAAGAAGTAAAAATAATAATTATTATGATTGAATGATTAGCTAATCAAACGGGTAACTGCGTTATATCCTTACAGTCCATAACTAAATCATTTTCCTGATTCTTCTCTGCTCTGGTTAGATAAAAAAAAGTGATAATGATCGCTTCTTGATAATGTTAGGAATTTGGTGTCTCATGTCCACTTATTTTGTTTGACAACTTGAGCATGTGTATGCTCGATCTCCAGCTTCATATCAACTGTAAAAGTTCCACTTCCCATTTTCAACAAAATCTACAGTAAAGGAAATGAGAAATAATGTGATAACGAGTAAAAGACACTACATAATATTTGAATAAAAAAGGTCCATCACTGAAATCATTCAATATTTGAATAAAAAAAGATAAAAGACACTAGGTACCTACCTACATAATATTTGATAAAAAGAAGGGTGAAGAGTCGATTAGTGTAAAGTTCAAACAAAACGTTTTGAGCATTCAACAAACCAGTGGATCAAAGTGGGTACCCAAACATTCAAACACATGTAAACCGAACAGATAAGCAGCCGAGTACCTAACAGCGAGCAACAGGTTGAAAGACGGTACCCACATCACCATGTTCAATATAAAATTCATCACCCAAGGAAAAAGGAAACAATGACAGAAACATTGGTTGAAAAAGAAATTCTTGTACCATTGTTCCCTATTTGTACCACCAGCCTGTCTAAATCTTATCCTCTCTTATCGCTTCCATCTTCCCATGTTTTTTGTGTATGTATTTTGTTTTATTATATCCAATTTTTATATATACATAATTTTCTCTCTCTTTCAACTTCTTCTTCTCCCCAGTTTGTGTTATCTCTTGTGCTTAGTTTTTGTCATGCTCATAATATAATGTGTACTTGCATTTTATTTGTATTCATTTTTTGTGTGTGTGTGCTTCAAGTGCGTTTTTATTTATGGCAAAAGATTTTGTCAAATAGATATTGTCCATTTCTGAAAGTTGTACGTTGGAAGTTGGAGAGTGTTTCTGTTTCAGTGAATCTTCAGGTGCAGATATTTTTGACCCCCTTCAAGTTACTACCTTTTACGTGGGTAGGCACATTAAAAGTTCTGTCACCCGTCATAATTATCCTGATGTACCATCACAGCATAATCAAAGTCTAGAAGTAGGAGCTGAAGGTGTGTACTTTTGTTATAATATCCTGTATTATGTATTGTTACCATCTCATAAAACTCGGTTCGTATGAAAGCTACGAGTACTTTCATTATAATGTAGGTAAACGCTCAAACAACACTCTTACACTTACACATAACTAATGGGTATACAAAAAGACCCACCATACTTTACTTTGCGGTCCTTAATGAAACGAGGCCTGACTATGGGAATGGAAGAACATGGACAGTTTCCTGCTGATGACGCAACGTAAAAGTAGTATGTTTTAAGGGATCAGAAATGACGCCCCAAGAGCTACGAGTAGGTGTTTACCAAATTACCCAGTCTCACATTTTTACAGACGACTATTTAAATTCTTCGAAGTCTTGAACAGTCATTCCATCCATTCCTCCGAAACCAAAGATTTTTTAGCTAAATCCCCTTTTGGGATGAACATTTCTCTGCAAAGTCACAACTTAGGGTCGGGGTTGTGTTTTTTTGGGTCTTTTGGTTCACAAGGAAGCTATTCGCTACGAAAACCCATTTCTCAACTTACGTTAGCTTTCCATATCAGTACTATCAGTTTGTTTTGCTCGCTACCTCATTATATCTTGTGCATATTCATGTTTAATCTCGTCTGGTAGCATGTGGGTTCACCATTGTGCGCTGGTCTATGGCTTGGTTCAAAACAGATCTCAATTAATAAGCTTCGAACTCATTAATAATAAGTTTTCAAGATCGACCATTTTACCCGCAGTCATTTCCATTACAAACACCGGTCTCAATTCAAACACTGGTTGTCTTGTACTCCCACGAGATCCAATATCCGGACCTTCAGAAACAACTTCAAGGCATTAGACACCTGAAAATATTAATTAGAAATCACCTTCGTTTCCCTGTTCTTATCTGTACAACAAATCACAGAATGTCACCTCAATCAGGGATCAACTTGTAGGTGCAGACTGGGGTTTGTCTTGTGGTTTATCTATCTTTAGGATCTACAGCTCTCCAGACTCAGATACTACAATCTCGATGGCATATGGTCCGAAGAGAACATTTAACAATTTTATTTACCATTTCAGTAATGTCTTTATTATTTTATTTTCTCAGATTGGTTAACACTTTGAGAAAGAAGCGGCTCGTGAGATGGGATTTTTTTGAACAGCGTTGATCGAGGGAACTGTAGCTCCTGAGGTCTCATCGTCTCGAAGTTGAAGAGAGAAGGCGGGCGGGATAGGAGAAAGCTGGTCCGGGTGGGAATCGAACCCGGCACTTAGCGCTCACAAGGCAGACGTACTACCCTCCAAGCTAACTAGTCTGGAGATCAGTTTTTTTAGTGTTTTTTTTTTTCAGTCACTGTATAACAAGATAACGGGGGTTTTCACCTCCATTCGAAGACTCGCTGCCCGTCTACTCTCATACACACAGATTAACCTCACCCAGCCGGAACCAGAGGGAAAACCAGCAACAGCTGCAGCACCTGATTGCGAAAACTGTCACCCATCTGTAAATGGTCACTCATCGTTGCTTAACTGCAGTGATTCATAGGGAATTCATAGGTCCCACTCTATTTAAGTAAGCCGGGAACAATTTTTTTTTTTTTTTTTTTTTTTTTCAGTCACTGTATAGCTGCCAAGATGACGGGGGTTTTCACCTCCATTCGAAGACTCACTGCCCGTCTACTCTCATACACACAGATTAACCTCACCCAGCCGGAACCAGGAAAAACCAGCAACAGCTGCAGCACCTGATTGTGAAAACTGTCACCCATCCGTAAATGGTCACTCATCGTTGCTTAACTTCAGTGATTCATGGGTACATTGAACGTGCTATCACCGAAGGTTAATTTTGATAAAGTGTCACCATCTTTAGACTTGAAACCCGAACATTGTCTTGAGCCGCCCACCCAACCATTTCAACATGCAGCACTTTTTTTATGGAAAAGAAGAAGATTTTTATCTGAAATTAAAAAGACTTATTATTGGAAAACACTTGAAACATCTCTTGTTGACAAGCTGAGCGTTTGGTGAAGACATTAGTGCCTGAAGATGCCATCTACATGATCCTTCACAAGGACTCCCTATTCCTCATCCATACTGAGAGGATACTCTGGTACCTGTGCTGGTCCTTAGTCATTTAGATCCCTGATAGCCACCTGACATTCAGTTTGGTTGATTAACAAACCAATCATTTGTGAGTACTTTATGGGTAGAACTTTTTTTATGGAAAAGAAGAAGATTTTTATCTGAAATTAAAAAGACTTATTATTGGAAAACACTTGAAACATCTCTTGTTGACAAGCCAAGCGTTTGGTGAAGACATTAGTGCCTGAAGATGCCATCTACATGATCCTTCACGAGAACTCCCTAGACCTCATCCATACTGAGAGGATACTCTGGTACCTGTCCTGGTCCTTGCTCCTTGGTCATTTAAATCCCTGATAGCCACCTGACATTCAGTTTGGTTGATTAACAAGCTAATCATTTGTGAGTTGGGTAGAGAAACGGTTGCGTATGGATGTGACTAAAAGATGGTCTATTGTGCTTCTACCCTACATAATCTATGACTGTAGAATAATAGTTTAACAGGGTTCTCATTGGGTGAATTTCAATAGGAGCCTTTTAAAAAATGATATACCTAATTACTAATTAAATATAACATTGGAAAGACTAGCGTCAAAATAACTCAGGACCCTATACGCCAAATCTGACGATGGTCGAATCGTATTTACTTTCTATTTCAAATCGCTTTTCAGGCATTCTTTTTTATATACATAATTTTCTCTCTCTTTCAACTTCTTCTTCTCCAGTTTGTGTTATCTCTTGTGCTTAGTTTTTGTCATGCTCTTTTTCATTTGTTTTTCTTAGGGAGCGTCAATGGAGAAATGTGTAATTAATATGGTACTACTTATTGACACAAAACATTTCAAGTGTGTCAGTATTGACGCTACGTACTGACGTATTCTATCCACCTACACCTATGAATCACTGACTCACTCAACCTCAACAGTATCAACTCGTGCTAAACAATCGCGTAGACCGGTTTATCTTAAACCTTAGCAACGATTTTCAAGTCTCAAGATGCGGTGCATTAATAATCATAACTATCTTTGCATCTCAACACAATGCGTTCGTTTCAAGGTCATTTCCATGCATAGTAATTGCTGCATAATTTGAAACATCATTAACTAGATCAGCCGATAATACGGCCTGATAACACCTGAGTTACTGTCGATCCTAATATGAAAGAATATTATTTGTCTTATTTGATGTGGAGAAGGTTTCAGCACCAACTTTATTTACTGTGGCCTTTTTTGGCGAGTAAAGTAGGAATATCTACAGCTTATCTTTGGACTATTTATTACTTTATTTATTTATTATGTTGTAGGTAAAAAAGTAAAAATGATAATTATTATGATTAGCTAATGAAATGGTAACTGCGGCGTTGTATCCATACTCGTACAGTCCATAACTAAATCATTTTCCCGATTCTTTACTAGTTAGATTAAAAAAAAAAAAAAAAAAAAAAAAAAAAAAAAAAAAAACGGATTTTTTACAAGTAAAAAAAAAAAAAAAAAAAAAAAAAAAAAAAAAAAAAAAAAATGATCATATCCAATTGTATTCTGGTATCTTCGATCGGGTTTTGGATCTTGATCGTTTCTTGATAATATTAGGATCTTGGTGTCCCATTTTCCCTTATTTTGGTTGACCACTTGAGCATGTGTATATGCTTTATGCATTATGCTTGACTCCCTCCGGCTTCTTATCAACCTGTAAAAGTTCTACTTCCCATTTCCAACAAAACTCACAGTAAAGGAAATGAGAAATAATGTGATAAAGAGTAAAAGACACTAGGTACCTACCTACATAATATTTGAATAAAAAAAAGTAAAGATCTCAGAACGATTGAGGGCCGAAATTTTTGGAAAGGAACTTGGCCTTATTTTTTACATTTATGTTTTTGGTGGGATAGATTTGATGGGTATCTCGAGGAACTTCGCATACAGTTCATTCTTCTGGGTTTTTACAGTGGAAGATTCAAGTTTGGGTGGGTATCACTGGGTATTGTATCTTGGCAGCCATTTCCGGGCTTCCATGACTTGGTCAGGGATATCTAAATTGGAAAATATTCTTTCTTTTCTTTGTTTATTAAATTTGCTATATCCACTAACGTAGATACTTTTATTCAAGATTCAAGAAATTTGTCACATCCACCGACATGCTTGAATTCAGATTGAGGAAATTTGTTACATCCACTAATAGGTATGCTTCTAATCAAGAGACAGGAAATTGGTCACATCCACTATTTAACAAAATGCATACCTATACCTAAAGAACCCCAAAAATAAAAGTATATCTTCTCAGTGTGGAGTGGACATCTACTCGCTTCCAACAATGTGTATGATTTCATAAGTTCTTTTGATACACTTGTCTTTACCGAGCATAAGGGCTTGTGGCAAAAAATACCACCTAAAATACAAAGTAACAAACAATGTGACCGCCCATGTGCGCTGGTCTATGGCTTGGTTCAAAACAGATCTCAATTAATAAGCTTCGAACTCATTAATAATAAGTTTTCAAGATCGACCAGATAGATTTGATGGGTATCTCGAGGAACTTCGCATACAGTTCATTCTTCTGGGTTTTTACAGTGGAAGATTCAAGTTTGGGTGGGTATTACTGGGTATTGTATCTTGACTGCCATTTCCGGGCTTCCATGACTTGGTCAGGGATATCTAAATTGGACAATATTCTTTCTTTTCTTTGTTTATTAAATTTGCTATATCCACTGACGTAGATACTTTTATTCAAGATTCAAGGAATTTGTCACATCCACCGACATGCTTGAATTCAGATTGAGGAAATTTGTTACATCCACTAATAGGTATGCTTCTAATCAAGAGACAGGAAATTGGTCACATCCACTATTTAACAAATGCATACCTATACCTAAAGAACCCCAATAATAAAAGTAGATCTTCTCAGTGTGGAGTGGACATCTACTCAAAGAAGGCGCTTCCAACAAGGTGTATGATTTCATAAGTTCTTTTGATACAATTGTCTTTAGCGAGCATAAGGGCTTGTGGCAAAAAATACCACCTAAAATCCAAAGTAACAAACAATGTGACCGCCCCCATATCCGGCACTGTCCTCATTTGAAACCGTACGCGACTGGCAGTCTCAAGATCTGTGCAACTAGATGATAATAATTAGCTCGACGTTTGTACCGTACAGAACCCAAAGTTGCACCGGGCATTAGCATAAAGTTTATTAATAAGCATTAAGTCATATTATTTCTCAGCAAACATTTATGCAAGTAATTAAGGCGAGACCCATGTGGAGGACCGCCATGGAGTTGAATCACCGAGACCGGAGTAGACCGTGTATGGTTGTAGCGGAGAAGAAACTTCCTTTGGCCAATCGGGGATATTATTAATAAGCATTAAGTCATATTATTTCTCAGCAAACATTTATGCAAGTAATTAAGGCGAGACCCATGTGGAGGACCGCCATGGAGGTGCATTCTGTTGAATCACCGAGACCGGAGTAGACCGTGTATAGTTGTAGCGGAGAAGAAACTTCCTTTGGCCAATCGGGGATTTTATACGTTTATAGCTTAAAATTAACTAAACATGACCGAGTGATCGACTACTGGTGTAAAGTCGACTACTGGTACATTCACCCTATCAAACTAAGTACATTTCATATAATTATCACATATAAAAATTATATGAAGAAGGATCTCACCAATTAAACACGTTAATTTTAAATAAATACTCATCTCACTACCTCGTGCCTTCAATTTACATACTTCCTTAATTACATCCTCAAGCTCAATAATGATTATAGGAAACTTTGCTGTATACATACGAGCTTATGTTTTACAAGCACTTTGTACATACATTCAATTCGAGTAGTGTTAGTGCTGGTTACTTAGGTGTTTAAGTCTCTTGTGGAGTCTTTAAGAATCTCGAGATTTAACCTAAGCAGACTTGGTGTTCTTTTACGGGTTCCCCTAAGTTCTTGTAAATGGGAAGCCAGAGAGAAACAATTAGAATTCATTCAACGAAATGCTCCGATATCTAGATAAAATTCTGACAAATTTGTTTCAATCTATGTATGTACACTGTACAATACTCATATAGGTATTCATTTGAAGTTATTTTTGTGATGTTTTGCTTTTTCTGGAGGAAATTTGGCACATCTACTAATATGCTTGTGTTCAAGAATCTGAAAATTTGTCACATCCACTAACCAGGTTGTATTCAAGAGAGTCAGGGAATTGGTCACATCCACCAACAAAGTAAAAAGTTCGTAATAAAGAGTCAGGAAATTTGTTGCATCCATCAAAACTGTTTTTGCTCCAGAGGGTTAGCTTACTAAGTATTTTAACCATTGGAATTCCATTTTTTTTTAATTTAGTGTTTAATCAATACGTAAAATCTAATAACTGGGTATCTTCTCACCGAGTAATGAATTATATTTAACCAAAAATAAAACAACTAAATTGATATTTTACGGAAGATAATTATCAAACACTAACAAAAAAACTATTAAAAAAAAAAAAAAAAAATGATCAAATAAAGTTTGAAATTTAAATATGTTTAAAAAG